>NW_024062694.1:175000-282743 GCF_006381635.1 Hibiscus syriacus | reverse complement strand
TTTAAGGGATTTTTATATTTTATTAAACTTTATTTGATTTTATATAAAAGAGTAGGAAAATAGAATTCTATTGTCGTCTTCATCCCTTCATCTTCTCCTAAATGTGATTTGTAAGTATCATTCTATGAGTGCTTGTTTGTATTAAACTAGATTTGCAAGTAGATTTTTCTGATGTTGATGTGTGTGTACGCACTGTGCATGTGCGCATGATTAGTTACTACATTTATTAATTATATAAAATATGTTCTCATTTAAATGTAATATGATTAAATGATATTAATGATTTTCTTTAAGGTCGTATTAATATGAAAAACATGATAATTAGTTTAATTTATAAATATGTTGGTAAAAATAACCTCGTAAGTCATTGAATCTTATTAAATATAATTGGTTAGTTATAAGGATCACATATTATATTGGGTAAACTACTTAAATGACCACTTAATTATGAAGTTGGTGTTGATAAGACCATGATATTTTTAATTTTGGCAATACCACTACATAATAATTTAAGTGATTTCAATATAGTTACTTGCTGATAAAAACAAGCATTGTAGTTGTAGTGGACTTCTAATTCATTGTTAGTGGCTAGTTGTTTGATTGAAACCACTAAATAGTTATGTTATCATATTGCCAAAACTGAAAGTATGGTGATCATATCGACATCAACCTCATAGTTAATGGTCATTTGAGTAGTTTACCCTATTATATTACTAACTTTTAAGACCATGTGGTCTTTTTGTATATTGTCAGAGAGTTCTTACCGTTACGAAGTTCAATTAAAAAGGATAATGAGATTATATGATGAATTTAATAAGGGTAAATTACAAATTTGGTAACTGAACTTTCATATGATTCCTATTTTACTCACTGCACTTTTAAAATTTTCAATTAGCTCACTCAACTTTATAGATTGAGTTTTTTTTGTCACTCTGCCGTTAAACTTCTCACACCATTATGACTTGGCTTAGAGAAATAATTTTTTAATCGTTAAAAGCCATAGATGCTATGACAAGTCAGAAAAAAGGGTAAATTACAAATTTGATAACTAAACTTTCATATAATTCCTATTTTACTCAGTCAACTTTATAGATTGATTTTTTGGTCACTCTGCTGTTAAACTTTTCATCGCCAACGATCGTCCACAGCTTCCCGTCGTTGTTGGAAGGTAATCGTCACCGCTAGTACCAGTGTGAGTGTCAGGCCACCACGACTAAAACCCTGGTGGTCAATCGTCAAGGCTCCTCGTCGTTCATTGTATAGAAACTGTCGAAGGTTCGTCAGGAAACTAAAGCTTCCCATTGGTTTTCGTCAATTTTCAGCCACCTAGGCCGTCCATTTTTCTCATCGCTACCACTGTTGGAGTTCTATCCTCTTTCCGACCAAAACCCAATTGATTTGTCCTCTCATTGTCGATGCCTCCGTCGTTAGATGTTAGGTAAACAGTTCGAACCTGTTTTTCGGCCACCCCGCGTCCGTTCGTCTCACCCTGACCAAAAACTCAATCTATAAAGTTGAGTGAGCAAATTGAAAATTCTGAAAGTATAGTGAGTAAAATAGAAATCTTATGAAAGTTCAGTTATCAAATTTGTAATTTACCCTTATTATTATTACGTGAAATCCGATATATCATGTTTAACATTAAACTATTCCACGTGAATGAGTTGTTAGTGATATAACGTTGGAGTGACAAAAAAAAGTTCAATCCATAAAGTTGAGTGAACAAATTGAAAATTTTGAAAGTACAATGAGTAAAATAGGAATCGTATGAAAGTTCAATTACCAAATTCATAATTTACCCTTATAATAAATATTTGTTTAAATGTTGAGTTTTTTGTTTTTCAAAGAATGTTTTATACGAGTAACATGTTTAGAATATTCGTTCAGAGAGAACTGTCGACTGTACGTTTTGGAACAACATTGGGCTGAGCAAAGAAAAATGGGTTTTGTACAATTGGGAACCTGAAAAGCCTACAATGCTCATACAGATCTCATTTTCAAGCACATAATATTACCAACAACAAACAGAAAAAGACAGCAACAATGCTCAATGTGGCATCACGATGTCCAATGTTAGGCAACCTTGGGTACTGATCAGGTGGGGGCATGACGCATTCATAACCATTGAAAAGTATCCTTCTAGGGTCTCCGAAGGTATAACAATATGTAATTTTGATTTTGGGTTGACATGTAATACATGGCTAATTTGTGCATTAATATTTTCAATTCACAAAGAAGTGGGTGAGCAAATGCTTTGATAACTAACTGATGAACTCATATTGGCTAAGTGGCACATAGTTGAAGATGAAAACTTGTACCACGCTTTTCAGGTTGGGGTGCAATGCCACCAAGTTCCACTCACTATAATTCTTCATGATATTCTGGTTGTGCACAGTTATCTTCACCCTCCAATAGCTTGTGTAACTTTGTTTCACGTGTCAATGGATCCATATCGGACACATATGTTCCGAGCACCTCACTAAAGACAGCGGCTCTGGGTTCTTATTTTTTATTTCCCGCAACAATGACGGTGTTTCTGTCATTGGAATTTATGAAGGCTTAGAACTAAGGTAGCGGAGTAGTGTTACCTTAGTTTAGGTTTTATCCATTTGACTTTATTCCTTCTCGTAGCCTGCTATCGTTGAATTTTGTGTATACTGCTCTTCATGTTTCCTCTTTTTAATTTTGGTCGGGTCTTACGTTTCTGTCTATATGCAGATATTTTTACGCAGGGATTTATTTGCAGGGATTACTTCCCATTACAGACGTGCATATGAAGATGCATATGAAGATTGTTCAACTACATATTTTATTTATTTATTTAAACATGCATTGCATTTTATCTTTATTTTTAATTTTTTGACTGCCAGAGGTCTTCCACGGAAGCTGCTCTCAACCTGGCGTTGGGGGACAACCTACTATCCTATCTCCCCTTACCCCATTGTATGAGAATAGGGTTTTGTTGTTGTATTTTTCTCCGGTAATCCTGGGTAGCTGCAACTGCACTTGGGACAGGGAACTATGGTACTATTGTAGAATGCAGATAATACACAGCACTTTGGAGTAGTTGATGCCAGAAACTGAGAGTACATACATGTCACATTCCATGTCCCTGCAACATACATGGTGAGTTTCAGTTCAATCCAAGAGAAAAAAACAGCGTTAAAAAATCGACGACCAGTATTTGAACCGTACATACCAAGAGCTTTTGTCCACCGACGACCATCCAAACTATACTTGCTCGGTGCAACCGGAACCACGTCCCCACATGTATAGCCTTGAACTCCGATGGTGAAATTTTCGGGCATATTGAAGCCGGCTTTGGTGTCTCCCAAGACACTCATCTCGAATACGGAACCATATTTAGAGGGGTCTTGGATCATGTAAGATAGGACAACTCCTTTGCAACAATTAGTGGTTTGCATGTTATATGGGTACCAGGTAAAAGGTCAACAATGGAAGGTTTTTTTTTCACAACAATGAGCAATTGACCACCTTTGAACTTGGAGCAGTTTCCTTGCTCGGTTGCCTCGGCTCCTAGCATGTTCCAAATTGCCTCATCACCTTTCCAATCCCACCCTAGTTTCCACCTTGGTTGTTCTATGTGGTGATATTTTTGGAAATTAAGTATAACAAAACGGGTTTTTAGCGGCCTTTTTTTAGTCATATATTGGCGTTTTTAAGTGTCGCTAAAAACCCTTATGGCACGAAAACAAACTTCGCAAAAAGCGCCGCTGAAACAAATGCCGCTAAAGGTTATACTTTTTAACGACAAAACAATGCCGCTATTTATCATTTCTTTAGTGGCATTTGTTCCCAAAAATGCTACAAAAGGTTAGGTCATTTAGCGGCATTTTTGGAACAACCGACACAAAAGGTTATGTCATTTAGTGTCGTTTTGGGAACAAACGCCGCAAAAGGTAAGTAATTTAGTGACATTTTTAAGTAAAACTCCGCAAAAGGTAGATAATTTAGTGACATTTTAAGGTAAAACGCCACAGTTGTGTAGTCCATTAGTGGTGTTTTTTATCTTAAAATGCCGCCAAATCAACATAATTTGCAAATATTATTTTTTGTTATTTATTACCCAAATTTAATATCATGTAGAAATATTCAGTAACAACAACCTTAAAATTTAATTACACTCGAATTAAGTAAAAATAGTTGAAAATCAAAGTTTACAAACATTTTCCTTATTTGATGAAGCATCGTTAAGTTTTTACATGCACAATCTGTGAGTCTCCATTTCACCAAATAAATCCCCTAACTCCAGGTCACCAAGAATATTCCTTGCACGCTTCAATGCTTCACTTGAAACAAATAACGACCTTTCACCTATATTATAAAACAAAAAAGATAGTTATCTGCAATATAAAAAAAGAGCCCAGTTCAATAATTTCAAGATCATCTTGGTAAATATAGTAAATGATTTTAGTAACCTATGCTATTTGGTTTTAAAAAGCAGAGAAACCATTATGGACAAAAGTTCAATTCCAACATATTCCATGGTTCTAATTCAGCTGCAAATTTTGTGATATAAAAATAAAAAAATAAATCATTAAAGCTAGTTTACAGTCAACATGCAAACACTTGTCTAAATTCTGCAATGTCCATTAAAGCTATTTATGGCTAAGTTTACAGTCAACATGCAAAACTTGTCCATAAACAGAAACAGACCATGAAAATAATTTGCTGGAAAGAAAGAAAAAAAAAACAAAAGCCTAAACTTGTGAGCGTTTACATTCCTACCAAGGATAGACTTTAAAGGCAATTATCTCTTCTTACATTAGTTTCATGGACAACCTCCTCCTCCGACCTTATATTTCCCCTTTTCAACTTTGTTAAAACTGCAAAAATTTACCATGTGCGAATGAAATACAACAATTCCTTCAATCCCTTGAACAAATGGTCGACTTATAAGCCTCAACAACCTAAAGGGACCAAGGTAACCCCAAAAAATTAAGCGCAGATTTAAGAAAATATAAATTTTTTACCAATTCTTGTACTTTGATTATCCCAGCTCTCTAATCAATTTCATCTTAAACAACCAAAGTTTCCATTTTCTTCACAAGTATCATCTTCAATGGTGCCAATTCAATGTTACCCCTTCTTTTTTCTCCACGGGAGAAGGGGACTTGACAATTTGTCCCTTACATACCATGTTGTTTAGACTAGGAGTGAATTTTTGGGATATGACTATTGTCCAAGAAAATATTTATTTTTAAAGTTTTTCATATGCTTAAAAGATCATACACAATAAAAGAAATTGACACTTATGGATTTTATAGATTGCATCTTAACCAGAATGATAACAAGAAGTAGGATAAAATTACATGTGCTTTCTTATTCTTTAAAGAAGTTAGACCCCAGATGGCAAAATGACATTTGTAACTCTAACAATGACCGAACCAAAACAGAAGCCGGTAAATGATACACGAAGCTCAACCCATGTCCCAAACCTATATATGATGCATATTCATATATATGCAAAGATATGATATTCTTAGGACCTTCTAAATACATGAAAAGTAAAAAAAAATGAAGATACCTTACATTAGACATATCTGTATACCACATTCATCCAAATCTTAATAACGGAGAATATAAACATAGAGCTTCAATACATAGGCCAAATATCCTCCCAAAAATTAGCTTTTGTTGTTACCCAAAGATCTCAAAGGAATGAATCAACTTCCTCCATTTTCTTTCACCTCAGAAAATAGTTACAAGGCAGTGAAACAAAAGCATGTAAACGTCACTCAAATGATAGGATTATCATGTATATACGCTTGGGAATGGGATGCCTTTAAGAATCAAATGAACAAATAGCTTGAATTTCACCTAAGAGAGAGCAAAATCAGGCAAGTACTTAGATCATACATCTTTGAGATTCCAAAATGAATTCGAATAACAGCAGATTCAGTTCATTGAGGTCATCACTGCTCAAAAGCATATAACATCTACACGATAAAAAGAAGGAATTTGAAAAGAGTAAGCAAAAGATCATACATTCTTCAATTTCTTCATCTTAGAAGGAGGCCATCGTTCCTTCTTCTTCAACTTTCTCTTGCGAACAAGTGGCTTCCTATGGAGCCTTATCTTCTTGGCCAGCTTCATCCTCAACTTCTGCTCCGCTAACTGTTGCATCTTAGTCTCTAAAGGAAGCTTGAATTTTCTCGAAAAAAACACCAGCAAACAGCAGCAAGATTTAAATTCATATCAGAATCCAATGAGTTTTTATGAAGCAAACATAAGATTCTTCTTAGGGTTTTTAGTAACATGGATGCCATGAGAAAAGATTAAAAGCGTACCTGGATTTTGAGCCTTGAGGAGCGACTGGCAGTGATGGTGGTGACTGGCGGGGCGACAGTATGCCGATTTGATGAGGATGCTCGTTGAGTATGGAGGAAGAAAGGTTTAGGAAGAAATAAATTGCGGCGTTTTAATAACAAACGCCACTAAGGTACGGATCTATTGCGGCGTTTTAATAACAAACACCATTAGGGTTCGCCTCTATTGCAGTGTTTTTATAATAAATGCCACTAAGGTACGACTCTATAGCGGCATTTTAGTGACAAACACCACTTAGGTTCGCCTTTATTGCGGCGTTTTTATAACAAATGCCATTGAGATACAGATCTATAGCGACGTTTTAGTGAAAACACCATTAAATTTGACATTCAGTGGCGTTTTTTTATAGAAACGCTGCTATATGTGAAATCTTACTGGCGTTTATCTTATAAACGCCGCGAAAAACACTGCTATAGACTCATTTTGTTGTATACCTTCACCTGCAAGTTAAGCAACAATTAAACATCTCAGTCTTTTTAAGTAGGAGGGTAAATGAACTCTTCATTTGATAAACTAATGAACATGAACGAGGTTGTGTTCGGTTCATTTATGTTCACGAACAAAATTGTTTGAAAGCTCGTTTATAAACTTCTTTATAAACTTGTTTACTTGTTTCTCATTTTTCTCTTCTTTTCCTTTTTTATATTTTAAATATATTTAAAAGTAAAAATTAAATTAAACACAAGGTGAATTTTAGAGTTCAAACCGTGAAGATTAAAGACTTTAAGGATTAGTGGTGTAATTTCATAATTTTTGAACATATAAACGAACATGTTTATAAACGATAAACGAACCGAACACCTTAAAATATAAACAAAGAAATATGAACACAATATTGTAAATTTAAATAAAGAAGAACCAAACATGAAAGCTTAAAAAACAAACACACAGTAGTTAACAGGAACACAATCTTGTTTTCGTCCATACCATTATACATAAGTTGTGGATTCAATCCCTAAACTCTAATGGAACTATTTTTAATCTCTATATTGTTTGTAAACGATCAAAGTTACCTCCATTTATACGTTTATACGTTTACTAATTTTATAGCAAACGTGAAAGGAGAAGCTACGGGTACTATCTTCAGTTATAATTTTTTGTTTGTTCTGATCTTATGTTTCTGACAAGCAAGAAACATGGTTCTCCTCTTCACAAAGACGAAATTACCCCTAAAAAGGATGACGTGGAAGACAACAATTGGTTAGACAACCCCTACTGCCCGTGGACCCTATTGCCCCTGGAAACACAAGCCAAGAGACAAACAAATGGACATTCTTTACAACACAAAAAGAAGAGAAGCCTATGCACAGCGAACAAAATACCATGCATAAACAGTTGTTTCAAACATAAAAAAGATCTGATTTTTTTTTCATTCACAGTTTCTTTATAAACCCAGAAGTGAAAAAAGAAGAAGAAACTCACATAATTGTAGCCTGTATTTGATATCAAAAGATCCCATTTGAGTGTTATGTTTCATTCACAGGTTATTCCTTCCAACAAAATCCTGCCATTTCATTTCTGCTTTCGGATTATGTTAATAAATAATTAAAAATATTTCAAAGCATATTTTATATGAAAAATACCAAATTAAATTAAAAAAAAATCAAGGCCAGCTTAATTCGGAACATGGATAGCTGAAGCAACTGATGGATCTTTAGTTAAGCACTTGTATTGTTTCAAAGCAAATATAAAAGACAAAGGCCATGCATGAGCCCTTGTTGGCAAATCTGGTACATGCATGCAGATATTCAATCCTGTGAAGCCATGATTTATCTGTCCGATAAACTTGAGTGGAATACCAATGAGGATTGTGCCGTCGGTAGGGATGCTGATAAATTGAATTTAATTGAATAAAGTTGTGTTCATATTCATGTTTATGTTCGTTTGTTTATTTTTAAAGGTTTTTATATTCGGTTCATGTTCGTTTTAATTTTTAATATCATGTTCATGTTTGTTTATTTTTGAAGCTGTTTGTGTTCGTTTAATGTTCACGAATATATTCGTTTTTATATTTATTTAGCGTTCGTGAATATATTTAGTTGTATATTCAAGAATAGCAAAATTATGCCACTAATACTTTAGCTCTTTAGGCTTCACGGTTTAACTTCAAAGTTCACCATGTGTTCAATTTAATCTCTATCTTCATTAATATTTAAAATGTGAAAAATTAAAGGAAAATGGGAATCGAGTAAATGAGTTTATAAACGTGTCGATAAACGAGCTTATAAACAAACCAATAAACAAGCTTTTCGTGAACATCAACGAATCAAATATATCTTTGTTCGAGATAATTTGTTTATTAAATGAACATAAATTTTTTCCTCGTACTCATTTATTTGATTGAACAAACGAACAAAAACGAATGGTTCACGAATAATTCATCGAATGTTCTATTAATTTACACACCCTTACGGTGGACATAGAGAGGCAACAATGACTGGGTGAATGGGCGACGACGACACTGGAGCATAGGTGTTGGGGAAGATCAAAACCTGAGAAAAGGATTTTATGTTAGGATTTTTAAATATTAAAGATTTATTGAATTGTTTTGAATTATCAATTTAATGAAATATTTAAATTTTAAAGACTAAAGTTGTTATTGTAGTATACTAAATTATTACTTTTCTTCAATCAATCAACAAATATAGTAACGTCAGATTAACGGTTAATTCGATTAAATATTATTTTTTTAATCACACTAGATTCATTAAATTATCAATACTTAATAAATTTGTAACACAAATAAAAAAATATACATATTATATTTAAATTAATCTAATTATAATTTTTTTGGTTAATTCGGTTAACCGACCGAAATAACCGAACTTTGTTCGGTTCAGTTAATATTTTCAAAGAAAAGTTTGGTTCGATTAACGGTTAAAGAAAAAAAATTCGATTAATTTGGTTAATGTTAATTCGGTTCAGTCAATGGCCAATTAACTGTTTGAACACCCCTAAATCGCAAGTCTAATATAGAAATGCAAATCAATAACTAAAAGCAGGGTCACATTTTCTGCAGCAAACTCAGAAATCAAACGTTAAAGCAATATACAAGAAGAATACAGCATGAAAGAACAAGAAGAATTCAAAAGAAGTGAAGGAAAAAATTCAATTTCAAACCAATCAAACAGACCATAAAAATCATGTCTAAGTACCCGGTTCAAAGTCGACTACATTGGATAAATTTATTTACAAACATAGCCAAGCCAGAAAATTTTTGAATCCATTATCTTAAGCAGCTAAACGTCCCCGTAAAGCTTATCGACATAACCATTTTTATATAAAAACAATTAAATATTATTTTAAAAACAGTTATGATTTTTATTTTGAAAAATTGGTGATTTGGAATTAAATTAAATAGGAGTCGCCATCGACCTTTGGATTAAATAGGTCGAATACCCAAAAATGTCTTTTAAAACAATTTTAAGAAAAAAATCATTTTTAAGACTGAAGTGGTATGCTTTTACCAAAGATTCAATTAAAACAGGTTCGGAAGTCAGTTACGTGTGGGGAAGGATAAACACCCTCACAGCGCCCAAAATTGGTACTGTGTCGCTTACACGTTGTCGTAACTGGTGAAAATTATAAATCGAACATAAAGTTAAAATATGATCTATTTATTGAGTTTAATTAATTTGCTTCAAATTAAATATTAGGGAAAACTCTAAATCTAGAAAAGAAATCTCGAGATTAACAATCCTCCATCGGGAAAACTATTTCGACTATTCCTTATCTGTAAAAAAAATATTCCCTTTTCGATAAAACGCTAATCGAATATAAATTAAAAATTGACATTTTGCTTAAAATAAACAAATTACTATTTAAAGAAGCATGCATTGTGTTGTTCGATTTAAAATACGAAATGAATTAATTAGTAAAATAAATTGATTTATTTAAAGTTCACATTTTATTAAAATGCCGTATCGGATCGCATCACTTCGACCAAGTGAAGCTTTCCACGCTCATTCTACAAATTCGCATTCTCGAAGCTATTCAAATAATATTAACAAATAAATAAAAACCATGGAAACAAACATGAATGAAAAAATGTGAAATAAAGCAAATACAATAAATAGAACCAATAATATATATATATACAAATAATCACATAACATGTACAATATTCATACATAAATAACTAAACTAAAACTAAGTTAACATTACAAACCAAAATACAAACCAAATAAGCACTTTCAGGGACCAAAATGACATTTAACCAAGCTTGAAGGGCTAAAATAGCTAAAACAGAAATTAAAAGGAATAAATAGTAATTACAAGATAAAACAGAGCCTAAATTGCAAATATTAAATAATACAAGGACTAAAATGAAAATAAACCCTAAGTATCATTAAGGACTAAAATGAAATACACAGAAACATACAGGGGCAAAACAATAATTAAACCCAAGAAGAAACCTTTCAGTTTCTTCGACTCCAACAGCCATGCAAGGCGTTTTTCACACCAAGGTAAATATTTTCTCTCTTTTTTCTCCTCTTACTCTTTCTTTTCTTTTTGTTTTTGGTATGAATCTCTCTAGATTTTTTTAACCCGAATGGTCCCCCCTCTGATTTTTCTCTCCATTCTTTTTATATAAATACATGCGTCCTTCGTGGATATGAGTGTTGTTGCCCTTGTATTACCGAGAAAATAGGGTATGAATGCCCTATTTTAGCTTGAGGTACAACCCCCGATTGCCTCGAGATTTCCTTGGATATTTGCTTTTGATTTTTTTCTAATTTTTTTCACCGTTTTTACTGTGGAAGGACTGATGGATGACCCTTCAATCACTGTGGATGCAGACTTGAGAATGGCGGTGGCTCGGTGGCTCTTCAATGGCTCACACGGTGATGGGAATCCAGCTTGAGCAGTGGCTGGGAATTGAGCTTTAGTTTAGGGTTTAAAACCCTAATTGGCCATTGATCTGGACCGTTGGATGGGTCTAAATCAGACGGTCTTGATGGTGCGGCGCTGATGATTAGGGTAAACCCTAATCTTTATTTGGGTCACTGAGCGGGCCTGGAATTAGGCATGTTCCGGTCAGGCCTGATCACTTGTAAATGGGTCACATGTTTTTGTAATTTGGGCTTGTAATTGGGTCACAGGTTGGCCTGCAAATATGTAATAATAAAATTAATAATAATATTAATTAATAATAATAATAATAAAAAAGAACCGGACAAAAACGGGTGTCTACAGCTGCCCCTCTTTGTACATTCTTGTGTTAACAAGAATAGGGCAAAGACGACAAGACAACACGTTTTTTGTCTGGTTCTCTCCTTTTTAAGCTTAGAAATTGGATAATGTTGGTTGTTGAGGATGACACTGCTCATACGTGATGAAGAGTTCGGGTCATCTAAGGGTGACACGGTTCCTATGTGATGAGGAAATCTGGTCGAGGGATGACACTGCTCATACGTGATGAAGAGTTCTTGGCCATATTTAGGAAGGGTGATAACTCGGTTCCTACGCGATGAGGACGGCTGGTTATCTAGGGATGACACGGCTCCTACGCGATGAGGAGATCTGGTCGGGGGATGACACGACTCATACGTGATGAAGAGTTCTGGCCATATTTAGGAAGGGCGATAACACGATTTCTATGTGATGAGGACGTCTGGTTATCTAGGGGTGACACGGCTCCTACGTGATGAAGAGATCTGGTCAGGAGATGACACGACTCATACGTGATGAAGAGTTCTGGCCATCTCTAGGGATAATGATTTCAAAAGAAACCGACTCAAAGATGATGTTTCAAAAGAAACAGACTCAAAGATTGTAAATTTTGTTTCCAAAGAAACAGACTCAAGGATTTTTCTCAAAAGAAACAATCTCAAAGGTTGGTTTTTTCATTAAACATTGTCTCAAGTGACAAAATTTGTTCTTAAAGAAATAGATTCACAGATGATTTTGTTAAGAGACACAATCTCAAAGATTTTTCAAAAGGAATAGACTCAAAGATTTTTCTCAAGAAAAACTGTCTCAAGAGAGACAAAACTTTGTTTCAAAAGAAACAAACTCAAAGATTTTTTCAAAAGAAATGACTCAAAGATTTTTTCACAAAATTGTCTTAAGAGAAACAAAACTTTGGTTCAAAAGAAACAGACTCAAAGAATTTTGTTCAAAAGAAACAACTCAAAGGTTTTTATTTCAAAAGAAACAACTCACAGACTTTTGTTTCAAGAGAAACAAACTCAAAGATAGGTTTTGTTTTAAGGGAAGCAATCTCAAAGATGTTTGTTTTAAGAGAAATTGTCTTAAAAGTGACAAACCTTTTTTTTTCATAAAAACAGACTTAAAGATTTTTCTTCAAAAGGAACAGTCTTAAAAGAGACAAAATTTTGTTTCCAAAGAAACATACTCAAAGATTCTTTCAAAAGAAATTTTCTCAAAAGAGACAAAATTTTGTTATCAAAGAAACATACTCAAATATTTTTTTCAATAAAATCTGTCTCAAGAAAGACAGTTTTATTTCAAAAGAAATAGACTCAAAGATCCTTTGTTTTAAAAGAAACGACTCAAAGATGATGTTTGTTTCGAGTGAAACAAATTCATAATTTGGAAAATTGTCTCAAGTGAGACAACATTTGTTTTTAGAGAAATTGTCTCAAATGAGACAAAAATTGTTTTTGAGAAAACGATCTCAAGTGAGATCAACTTTGTTTAATGTGAAACAAATTCAAAATTTGTATTCTCAAAGGAAAAATGCCTCAAATGAGACGAAATTTATTTTGAAAGAAATAACAATCTCAAATGAGATTAATTTTTGCTTCAAGTGAATCAAATTCGAAATTTGTATGTCAAAGGAAAGAAATGTCTCAAGCAAGACGGAGTTTGTTTTTTTAAGAAAGCGATCTCAAATGAGATCAACTTTGTTTAATGTGAAACAAATTCAAAATTTGTATTCTCAAAAGAAAAATGCCTCAAATGAGACGAAATTTATTTTGAAAGAAATAACAATCTCAAATGAGATTAATTTTTGTTTCAAGTGAATCAAATTCGAAATTTGTATGTCAAAGGAAAAAAATGTCTCAAGCAAGATGAAACTTGTTTTCGAATGAAACTGTCTCAAATGAGACAAAATTTTATTTCAAAAGAAACAAAATCAAAGATTTTCCAAAAGAAATTGTCTCAAGAGAGACAAAAAATTTGTTTTAAACTTCTCAAAATTTGTGCAAAAAAATATCTCAAGCGAGACAGAATTTGTTTTCGAATGAAAAACACCCTCAAAGGTGATAGAACGTCTGCTTGTTTCTGCATGTTGAGGAAATCTCTTGATTGTTAACTTCAGGAAGTCAAATAATTGCTTTTTCAAGTTAGAGACATTTGGTCATTTCCGAGCTTTTATTTCCTGAAAGATCAAAATGATTTATTTATGGATGACTAACCTTTAATGTTATGATGGATGTCAAGATGAAATTCATTTGATTTGTCCTCAAGTGAGGCGAAAAATGTTTTTAATACACGTGATGATAAATGTTTGATGCAAATTTTATGTATCATGTATGTATGTGTATGCATGTATGTCTTTCTCGATCTGGAAGGAGAGTGGTTGCAAGAGCAGTCTTCACTCTATAATTGATTCAGTTTGTCTGCATTTCCACTATGGTGTACTCTTGCAAACCTCAACCTGAGACAATTTATTTTCATTGCCTCATCAAAATTTACCCCATAAATTTGTCTTTTCTTGCCCCAGCTTCAATCTTGAACTTCAGAGAAATCTTCGTTGAATTCTAAGATATGCCTCCAATATTCGATGTTGAATCTCCAAAGATGCCCCAACATTTAATGTTTCTTTCTTCAGCACTGATTCTAAGCATGAGCTTTATGTCTGAGAGCCACATGTCAACTATCAAGATCCACTCCACAAATTGTCTTGTTTGAAAAATGTTTTTCTTCTTTTATTTTCAAAAGTATGAAAATATCAATTAAAAGAGTTTTGAAAAAATATTTAATCAAAATATTACCCCTTTTGAGGTTTTATAATTGACAGATCATAAAACAAAAGTTCATTGGATATCAAAGAATTAATTACACTGTCAATCCTTCAATAAATTATAGTTATTTGACAAGTGTCAAGATTATTGCTATTTTTGAGAAATGGTTAAGTAAGAAAAGGATAAAAAAGTCTCAGGTTTTTGTCTTTGGTCAAAGGTATGGTGTTCTCATATATTTCATGTTCACTGGTATGATGGAGTAGCTTCTATACTCATTTATTGGAAGTATTCTCCGACTCCCAGCTCTCATGATCTTATTTTGGTTTTACGATGCCTTATCAAGGGATTTGTGCGATCGCCTCCTATGCAACAGTTGCACTGTCTTCATATTCGAGCCGCCTTTTCAGGTTTTCAACTCGAATCCTCCTTTGGTTTCAAGACGTTACTCAGAATTTACGTCTTGAACCCCCATTTATTATTTTTTATCCATCATGCATTAAAGATTTTAGAAAACCTTTTGAAAATAAAAGATTAATCCTGATGGGCGGGATGAAATCTGAAGATAGTCTCTTATGTTTAGAAATCCATGTATGATTAGAAGAGACTTTTTAGGCACGTACTGTAGGCCATGGTTCATGGTTATGAAAGAAAGTAATAAACATGCCCAAATAAGTGTTTCAGGGTAATTGAACCAAGGATCAATTCATTCTGACGCCTTCAATATGATTTTGCTCGATTTGGATCTGCTCGTATGAGTTCTTTATTTTATCTTGATGTTCCATGATCTTCGAGTGAAGTGATTCTGGAGTGATTGTGCTTGATCAATCTCACGGTTTGAAGCTGGATGCATCATTTTGTCGAGGGACTCATTATCTATGCTCTGTCATCTTTTTCTTTTGTTCTTTTTCTCTTTGCTCTTTGTATTTCTTTGTTTCTTTTCTCTTTGTTTTGATTTGATCTTTTCACTTGACATTTGGTTCACCTTTCGGTATCTCATCTGAATCAATGTCTTCACTCATACGAGCAGATTTCCTCCATTTTGCCCCTAGTGTGGAGGGTGATCCTTGATTAGGGTTGAATCAGAAGAAAATAAAATTTAGGCTCAAAGGGGGAAACAAGGGATATATATTTTCTCCTGTTGTGAAGGGATAAAGAAAGAAAGCCGTTCATCATCTCATACACAGAAGTCTTTACAGAAGAGGTATCCCCAAGGGGATAGATTTTCAGGATTAATTGTATATTCACATAAAAAAATAATTAATGCTTGATAAAATTATTTCTTTTTCTTCTTCTTGCTCCCAGTATGCCTCAATTGTACAAACTCATCTTCAGAAACTTGATGTGATATGCCCCATGTTGTCTTTTTATAGGAAGCTTCATGTTCAAGTGAACAATCTTGTACTCAATGTCTGTAGGTCTTATCGGTAGAAAAATGTTGGTTTGATGTCTAAGAAGACGATGGTGTGAATTTATTGGCTCAACAAAATATATGGGTATGATTTTTTTATATCGAAAGGATATATAAAATGTTTCAAATTTGAAAAGAATGTTTCAAGGTCTCAAAGAGAGGGAATGTCAAAAAATTGGTTCTTTGGCAGTGACCAAGAATTATTTCGGGTAAAGAATCGAGAAATTTTATTTTGGGGTTTTTAGACATTATAAGAAAGGTCTAATCTTGTCATATGTCAAAAATCCATGATTCTTGAAGAATTAAAATAACCCGTAATTCATTTGATATTCAAAGAACTAATGTTCAATTATTCCACCTTAGAAAGCAGCATAAATTCAATCATTAAGATTAAAAATATTTAAGAAAATATTAAAGATAGAAAAAAATGAGTTCAAACAAAATGATCTTTAAGGATGCAAATAGTAGATACAATGCCCCCATCTTTCTTCGATTGTCCATGCTCTTGAATCCATAAGGTTCTGGATCTTGAGCTTTAGTGCCTTACAGTTTTCAGCTAAATATCTGGAGCTTCCTACGTTATATCAACATCATATACCTCAGGATATGGAGGATTCTTTCTCAGATCATCCTGGAAGGAGGCTCAGTCCTACAACCAACTAAATATGCTTCCACTGTATTGATTTATTATAATCTTGCTTCTATGTAGTGTCACGTGATTAGGACCACTTCATCGAATCCTCCACTGATTAATTCCATGTTTTTATGAATAATGAAATGTATGTGCAAAATGCAAAGATGCAAATGCAGATGCAAAAATGTTGATCCCAACGATGAATATCATAGAATAATTTTCACAAGAAATAAAAGCCTTCACATTACAAGACAATCCACTTTAAAAACATGCCTTCGCTTAGATGTTGAGGCTAAAGTGGATCACTGCCTCGTCTCGGATCTTCATCCTCGAAAATGATGCCCCTTAAGCGTTCTGTAATCTAACTCCGTTATTGCCCCAACGGTGGTGAATTCAATGTGTCGCTCCTTGATGGTTAGGGATAGAATGTTCGTAGATGAGAATCTACTATTGGATTACTCCTTGGCTCAATGGATCATCGTTTCAGTCTCGAATGTTGCACAATCTTCGAGCTCACTACTTCATCTCGGATCTTTGTATTTGGAATTGATGCCCCTCAATGCTTGGTAAACTAAACTCCGTTAATGCCACGGAGGCTGAAATTAGTATGTCACTCTTTGGTGGTTTGCATTGGTAGGATCGTAGATAAAAAATCTATTGTTGGATTACTCATCAGATTAATAGATCATTATTTCAGTCTGGAATGCTGCATGATCATCGAGCAAGTCTCATTTTGGTACTCTGAACTTCTTTAAGCCCTCGATGCATGTCTTTATATGTGAATGCTTGATTGAAAACTTTTATCTCTTATTGAGAAGATTTTCTCATGGATATACCCTTGCAGATCAACCTTTTTCGCATTATGTCATGACGATGCAATACAATGCAAAGAATGATGAAAAATGACACAAACAAAAGAGAAGAAATAAATTAGTGCACACAAACAAAAGAAATCAGTTAGTACAAGTAAGACAATAGATATAGATAAAAATGTTATTCAAAGATGAATACAACACCTACCCTGCCATGATATATACCCGAACATGCTTTAATTAAATAGAAATCCTAACCGACATGCTTTCTACCCACATTGATTAATTCAAGAAAATAATTCTAACCACATGGTATCTAGTTCGCATGCTTTTATTCAACAGAATATAAAGTAAAAAGGAAAGGTTCATAAACGCTCCTCCTTTGTGTACACCTAATTGGGTACCTACTGACGGACAGAGGTTCGGTATAACTATACCTAGGGTGACCGTTCTACGGTTCACTATATGCATGGTTTCGGCTCTATCAGGAAAATGAGACTCGAATTTTCCTTGATGTCGGTGCCCCCTTGGGCTGCCAGACCCTCGATCCTTACCCATTACATGTTTCGAGCGGAACGAGTTCAATTTGAGGGGATTCACTTACCTTATACCCATACGAGGAATATATCCCTACGAATGTATAAAGTGTGTATCCCATGGGTTATTTGCTAAAACTCATACGAAGAATAAATTTTTACGAGTAAAACAATCACCATGACTAATTTGGATCAAAGCTCGTGTCTAGAGCTTATGTTATGCGAATGCAGTGATGTGTGTGAGGAGGAACATACCTACCTTCGACTTAAAAGGAAAACAAAACAAGGAAAAAAAGATAAAATCTTGACAAAGCTGAAAGCCAAAAATAAAATGTTAGTATGACAAAAAAACGAAGCAATTAAAAATTTCAATAAACGGATCATAAGTTAACTATGTACTCAAACTTATAATTTCCACTAAGTCGAAAATGTGTAAGCGACCTACAGCTTGACTCTCTAAAAAAGATATCCCCAGCAGAGTCGCCAAGCTGTCATAACCATTTTTATATAAAAACAATTAAATATTATTTAAAAACAATTATGATTTTTATTTTCAAAAATTGGTGATTTGGAATTAAATTGAATAGAAGTCGCCATCGACCTTTGGATTAGATAGGTCGAATACCCAAAAATGTCTTTTTAAAACAATTTTAAGAAAAAATCATTTTTAAGACTGAAGTGATATGCTTTTACCAAAGATTCAATTAAAACAGGTTCGGGAGTCAGTTACGTGTGGAGAAGGATAAGCACCCCCACAACGCCCAAAATTGATACTATGTCGCTTACACGTTGTCGTAACTGGTGAAAATTATAAATTGAACATAAAGTTAAAATATAATCTATTATTGAGTTTAATTAATTTGCTTCAAATTAAATATTAGGGAAAACTCTAAATCTTGAAAAGAAATCTAGAGATTAACAATCCTCCGTCGGAAAAGCTATTTCGACTATTCCTTATCTGTAAAAAAAAATATTCCCTTTTCGATAAAACGCTAATCGAATATAAATTAAAATTGACATTTTGCTTAAAATAAACAAATTACTATTTAAAGAAGCATGCATTGCGTTGTTCGATTTAAAATACGAAATGAATTAATTAGTAAAATAAATTGATTTATTTAAAGTTCACATTTTGTTAAAATGCCGTATCGGATCGCATCACTTCGACCAAGTGAAGCTTTCCACGCTCATTCTACAAATTCGCATTCTCGAAGCTATTCAAATAATATTAACAAATAAATAAAAACCATGGAAACAAACATGAATGAAAAAATGTGAAATAAAGCAAATACAATAAATAGAACCAATAATATATATATATATATATTTACAAATAAGCATATAACATGTACAATATTCATACATAAATAACTAAACTAAAACTAAGTTAACATTACAAACCAAAATACAAACCAAATAAGCACATATGATAATTTCAGGGACCAAAATGACATTTAACCAAGCTTGAAGGGCTAAAATAGCTAAAATAGAAATTAAAAGGAATAAATAGTAATTACACGATAAACCAGAGCCTAAATTGCAAATATTAAATAATACAAGGACTAAAATGACAATAAACCCTAAGTATCATTAAGGACTAAAATGAAATACACATAAACATACAGGGGCAAAACAATATTTAAACCCAAATAAGAAGCAGTGACCGAAATAAAATATTTACAAATTCCAGGACCATATTCGAATATCAAAGAAACATACACAGTATATAAGAAAACAATGACCTAAATAAAATAATAAAAACATATAATACTTAAGTATAAATAAATCAAAACACAATGACCAGGGCTTAAATAAAACAAAAAGAACATTCAAAGATAAATAAGGACTAAAATACAATTTATACAAAATTAGGAGATCAGAATAAAAAGGAAATATAGTTGCGTTAATGGCCATAATAAAATGTTACAGGATATAAATGACCTTTCGAGTAATAAACCCATGAGCGAAAATGCTCCCAGGGTCCTCTATAAAACGTCGTCGTTTAATGTCACCCATATATACCCAAAGCTAAACCCCAAAAACCCATCAATCTTCATTTATTCCTTCTTTCTTCGCCTGAGTGAAAGAGTGAGAGAGTGAAAGAGAGATTTTGAGAGCTCCCACCGGAGATTCAAGGATTCCCAGAAATCGGTGTAGCTCCGCCGTGTCGGCCGCCACTGACCGGCAGTCACCGCCGTAGACCGACGCCGTTGAAGAGAGCAAAGGGTATCATCCGAAACGTCCTTTTGCCTTGAGCATGGATCAGGGCTTCATTTTGCCTAAAAATGGCCCAAATGCCGTGAATCCAAGAAGAAACCTTTCGGTTTCTTCGACTCCAACGGCCATGCAAGGCGTTTTTCACACCAAGGTAAATATTTTCTCTCTTTTTTCTCCTCTTTCTTTTTCTTTTCTTTTCTTTTTGTTTTTGGTATGAATCTCTCTAGATTTTTTTAACCCAAATGGTCCCCCCTATGATTTTTCTCTTCCTTCTTTTTATCTTGATGCATGCGTCCTTCGTGGATATGAGTGTTGCTGCCCTTGTATTACCGAGAAAATAGGGTATGAATGCCCTATTTTAGCTTGAGGTACAACCCCCGATTGCCTCGAGATTTCCTTGGATATTTGCTTTTGGTTTTTTTCTAATTTTTTTCACTGTTTTTACTGTGGAAGGACTGATGGATGGCCCTTCAATCACTGTGGATGCAAACTTGAGAATGGCCGTGGCTCGGTGGCTCTTCAATGGCTCACACGGTGATGGGAATCCAGCTTGAGCGACGGTTGGGAATTGAGCTTCAATTTAGGGTTTAAAACCCTAATTGGTCGTTGATCTGGACCATTGAATGGGTCCAGATCAACCGATCTTGATGGTGCGACGCTGATGATTAGGGTAAACCCTAATATTTGTTTGGGTCATTGAGCGGGCCTGAAATTGGGCCTGTTCAGGTCAGGCCTGATCACTTGTAAATGGGTCACAGGTTTTTGTAATTTGGGCTTGTAATTGGGTCACAGGTTGGCCTGCAAATATGTAATAACAAAATTAATAATAATATTAATTAATAAATAATAATAATAATAAAAAAGACCCGGACAAAAACGATTGTCTACAGACATCAAAACGGCAAACGGCGGCTAGTTTCTTATGATACCAGATTGGTTACACTGTCACCTGAGAAGAAAAGGGTTACTTAACAGAATTTTGACATTTCAGAGATTTCCAGATCTCTATAATGTAAGTCGGTTTAAAACTCGACCGGTGTGTAAGTGATACCGATGCATTAGTCCAGCGCTTCCCATTACACGAAATACAGTAACTTGGAGCACAATTTCCCTCACTCTGAGCAGTTCAAAGACACAGACATCCCCTTCTCCCAAATTATTCTCCAGTGAGAATTCGTACCATCCCCGACTGAACTTCGCCTTGCCTCCTTTATAAAGACATCGCACGGACCACTGTCTCCCATCAGGAAGCTGAAGTTTAATGGATCCGGAAACCCCATTTAGATGTTTCTCAGCAAAGCACGATGGTAAATACTGTGAGAAAAGAAAGTCAAAGTGCACGTTAAGGCAAGCAAAATAGGATGAAGCCGGAAAAGACATGAACAACACATCATATTCAATTCTCACCATGATACATCCCCTGTATAAATAAGACGGTCGCAGGACAACCCTGCAGAAAGGGTTGATTGGCTCAAATGTTTTCGCTGCATTAATTGCTCTCTCTTTCTTCAGCTGTCACGGTTCTCTTTCGGGCTGAAGCGCTTTCATTAGATCGAAAGCGCTTATCAACCTCATCTACATTTCCGGCGGATGACTCTTGTATGTCTACATTCATTTGG
Source organism: Hibiscus syriacus (assembly GCF_006381635.1). Taxonomy (NCBI): domain Eukaryota; kingdom Viridiplantae; phylum Streptophyta; class Magnoliopsida; order Malvales; family Malvaceae; genus Hibiscus; species Hibiscus syriacus. The sequence continues at coordinate 261,232 of NW_024062694.1, read as the reverse complement.
CAACCAATCAGAAATTCCACTTCGTTAAAACAATTTAAGAAACAAAACATATAAACCTTAATTAAGAGGACTTCCTAGGATCAACCTTCCGCTTCCTCCCACGCTTTTTTGGTTCAGGTGGCATTGCACCTGAAGTATGCAGTTTCACTTCATTAGCAGAATCTTTTTAAGTTCAAAAGCACTAAATGAAAAGCCATACCTCGAATAGCTTGATTATTCACACCCTTTGAAGTTTGAAGGTTAACGTCACCACCCCAGTTTATGCAGTTGTTAAGTTTAGACCCACCAAACAAATTCTGCAGTGCTGGAAAGACGAATTCATCATCTTCAAGTTGTTCAAATGGATGTTGTTTTCCGTGATTGTATTGAGCACCAACAAGGGCGTTAGTCTGATAGTTTATTTCCGAGTTGTACAAATTAAATATACTGACACTGAAAGCAGAATTTCCCTCGTATCTGAAAACCAAAACGTAGCCAACACGGACATAGTAACACTCTAGGAATTCCTGCCAACCTTCCTGAAACCAAACCTTGTTGTTGGCTTTCTTTATGCCTACAAGCCAAACATGACCGTCAGGAGCAGTGAGAGCGGCAGCAACAGAAAGTTCATCCCTGAATTTCTTAACAAAGTTATCAGGGATCCTCTGCAGACACCCCAAATCAAGTTAGGTTTATTTATCTGATGAATACTAGAACCAGGATTCAGATGATTTTAGCGAATAATTTGCAGATGAACTTTCATAACATTGTGAGCTTAAACCTCATGCTGGGTGAAGAAAACTACTAATCCTTCCTCGTACCTAAAGTAATACTAGCATCAACATGAGAAGTTGGGATCATTTCAAAGAACAAAAACATACGTATACGATTGCATAATCATGATTAAAAATGAAATCCATATATACTTTTTCAAATGGCAAAACATCAAGAAAAGGAAAAATATTAAATTAAGACGTAGATGAACTTTCTTCTCTTGCTCATAAGACACTGAAATAGCCACATCATTCGATGCCCTATTTGACGAAACTCACTAGCAGTATAACCCAAAGAGAGATGCCAAACAAATAGATGAGGATCAAAAGATTCCTTGTCTAAGTAATATACACCAAGGACGACGATTGAAATAAATAACACGGTTTGAATCATCGAGCAAGTTTCAAATTTAGTACAAATTACCTTCTACAAAGTTTGTTTCTTTATCAGAAAGATACCCAAGTAATACAGCCACATCGTAGAGAGTAGAGACCCTTCCTAGAATATGTATTAATCTATATAGATCATGTTGCACTTTTACTTTTCTGGTTCCAAATCTCCAATAGATTTTAAAAGTCTTACAAGCATGTGTCTTTTACCCGAGAAAAAAAAGAGAGTGAATCGGCCTGAGGTACTCTACTAAATTCAACAAATCCGGGAAATATAGAACTTCATTTTACCGTTATATGGACTAGCTGTGTCTTCCTTACTCCCCACAATGCGTACAGGAAGATGAAAGCAAATGCATAAAAACTACCAACTTAAAACTAGGCGGACCAGTTAAGTCCAAGTATAAAAACTAATAAGCTTTCACTCACATGCAGGCGAGATAATGGGAGGTAAACTGAAATGATACATAGAAAGTTACACCATTCAAATTTTCTTCATCCATTACCTGTTGAATATATAAGAAATAATTGTCACAGCATTTCGAATCAGTGAAAAGTTAGGGCAAATCGAGTTCAGCAACAAACATTAAACTCCAAAGTACAATACTAACACACGCATATTATGCATATATTAAAATGAAGTAATACACAGATTATGCATCAACAATTGATCTAAAAAAGCATCTCCACGGCTTCCATTATAGCACCTGCCTGATAAAAGGAACTTTAAGTGAAAATTGAGATTTTGGGTTCACTTTACCTAGTTCATCCAGTAGGCAAACAAACTTTAGAATTATTTGATCAAGATCATATCATACCAGCTATCAAAACTTAAACTAATTTCTTCAGGTCTCCCTAATTTTTGTATAATTTTACCTTGTCTTATTCTTCACATATTCTCTCAAAAACACACTTCAAAGTTCAAACCACAAAAGAAAAAAAGAAAGAAAGAAAAAAACCCACAAATCAAAAACTGGGAGGGAAAGAAAAAATAACCAAAGTAACTAAACTCCATCATCCTCTAATTTTCCAAAACTCAACTTTGTCCCAAAGAAAAACTCCTTCCTCAAATACTAAATTACCCTCCAAAAGGGAAGTTATCTACCTATTTTTAGCCAATAACAATATATGATAACCCAGATAAAGTAGCCTAACAAAAACAAAGATTAAAGAGCGATAAAGAGTATAGTAAAGAAAAAGATGTGGGGTTTAGTATTTTTACCAGTTTCTTAAAGATTAAAGAGCGATAAAGAGTGAGAGGCTTGGGTTTTCTTTTTTGAATATATTATTGCACACACACGTACATATATATATATATATATATATGAAGTATAATCCCACTCTTTCATAATTCAGCACAGAAAAGAAAAAAGGAGAGAACTTTCAGATCTGGGTCTCTCGTTTCTCTTCTGCTTCCCACTGGTTTTTTCTCCTAATCATATACTGCTTTTAGAGCTTAAAAAAACAACATTAAGAAGAAAAAAACTCGACTTCACCTAAAAGTTAACCCGGTTTCATCACATTTGTTGACTCGCTCACTCACTCACTTCCCGAGTTATATAATTCGCCTGCTTAAAGCTCAGGCACTCTCTTGTGTCCAACTAATTCCCCTTTGTTTTTTAGTATTAAAAGTTTTTCCTTTTTCGAATAAAGAAAAGGTTTTTTTCGTCCTTTTTCACTAACTCAGCAACTGTTGGATATAATAAGGCTTAGGTGAGGCCGATCACACGTCCAATGTGAGGGTAAATTACTCGTATTTTATTTACTGTATTTTTAATTTTTTAATTTACTCATTAAATTATTAAATTATTTCTATTTTGATCATTTTAAATTATTTTATTATTATTTTTGTATGATATGAATTTTTTTATTATTTAGTATAAAATTATTTAAAATATAAAATGAAAATAGAAGGTAGTTGGAAACCATCGTCGGTCGTCGTCGACCATCGTAGATGGTGGTCATTCTGTCCTAAATTTCATTGGTCGTTTCGTCTAGACACTGTTAGTCTGAATTTAATTTTCAATTTTTCGGAACTTGATCCGAAGTTTACGGATTGGAGATTGAACGTGAGGAAGTTGAAACGTTTCAATCAAGATCATGAGTTTTGAGATATTTTTCGGTAAAACAACAACCAGTTTCGGACTCTGGGTGTTGAGATGAACTGGCTCATAAAATTTGAGACCGAATGATCACCATCTACGTCGATCAACAGTGGTCAGCGGTGGACCACCTTATGTTTTTATTTTATATTTAAAATTATTTTATATTAAAAAATAATAATAAATACCATATTATATGAAAATAATAATAAAATAATTCGAAATGATCAAAACATAAATAATTTGAAAGTTCAATGAGTAATTAGAAAAAATTCAAAATACAATGAATAAAACGAGAGAGAGTATAATTAAGTAAAGAATGATGTAAATGTAAAAAGACTTAATACTATTAGCAGAATTTTTTCTTTTGTAAGAAAGTACGTGAATGCATTAAGGAAAAGTAGTGTCCCAAAATACATAGTTTGAAAGAAAGTGTGGAACATTATAAATAGAGGACATGGATGTAGATGTGGACGACGCCCAATTAGCAAGAGCATGAGCGGTAGAGTTAGCTAATCGTCGAACATAACATATTTTAATATAAGACAATAACGTATCTAAAAATTTAAAATTAGATGTTTAACAATTTTAATAATCTTTTTTCTAATAAAATGAGTATGTAAAAATTTAAAATTGGGTATTTAAAAATTTTAATAATCTTTTGCCTCGTATTGATTTAGGGTTTGAGGTTTCGTGTGGCATTCTAATCGGTCGACTGTATGTCGTATCGGTCTAGGGTGTTACATGACAAATTTGTTTGCCTCGATGTAGCATCACACAACATTATCATCATAAACAATTGCAAGTGCATAAATAAATACAACACATGTGACCCTTCGAGCCAGTGGTTCAAACTTGTGGACGGCACAAGGAGCAGAAAAAGGGTGGAACGATCTTTGTTGCAATACTTACCTAAACAAACATTTGGATTGAGGTATTTATCTCTTAGATAGAGCAACATGGATGATGGATCTTATTAAATGATGCAAGCAAAGATCCCCGACATACCAAAATCAGATTCTAACTGTATTTCCCTGAAATTAGCATTCAATTGGTCATTGAGGTCAAATTCAATCGCCTCACAAAAGAGAGTCCTATCCGATCATGTCAAAAAGCTAACAATTATAACCTACAGTGTTTCATTCTTGACACCACAATTTGATGCGTATATACAAGCAAAAGTAGTATGATCTCCATCAGTTTATTTAAAAGGAACACTACTAGTGATTTTCATTCCATGGTGAGGCTCGTTCTCAAGTAAATTTTTAATCATTATTGATTAAAATTTGAGAAATATATTAGTTTTTAAAATAAAATTCGAAATAATTATTTCTAAAAGTTGACTATAATTTTAGTACGAGTTAAGAAATTTTAGCTTGGTTATTACGGTTAGATGAGATGATGAATATAGAGAAGAATGAATGAGTCTTGAGAGTTTTAGTTGTTGAAGATGCTGATTTGTAGACGTTAGATGAGCTTCCCGATGCTTTTAGTTCGCAGTGGAACAAAATTTCTTGCTTGTTTATGGATTCAAATGAAGTGGACTTACAGAATCAGATTCTTATGTGGAGGTCTCTTAATGAACGAATCAATTACTTCGATTTTTAAAGTGTTTAAAGTTCCCTTTAATCAATCTATGTGATTCGCGTCTAATTCTCAAAACATAAAAAAAAAATTACAAGATTTAAATATATATAAATTTATGAAATACACTTCTCTACTGTGCATGAAATAATAACGTTTTATGTAGTACAATTATAGCAAGCATATTATTTGATTTTATTTTTATCATTTAATAATTATCAAAAATTATAGTAAAGTAACAATACTTATTGCATCTGTGTTGAGTGGTTTTGATTTTTATATATAATCAGGATGGGTTTGGAAGCGGGTGGGGTAGTCGCCCCCTTAAAAATATAAACTAATACTTATTTTAGATTTTTTCTATATATATATATATATATTTTTATTAAAAATTTATTTTTGTCCCTCTAAAATTTTATAGGTTTAAGTACGTCCCCTGAAATTTTATAAGTTCAAGTTCGTCCCCTAACTTAAAATCCTACGTTCGTCCATGTACATGATATATATAGATTTGGAAAGCATATTAATAAAAAAAACCTTGAAAAACATAATTAAACTCAATTACAAACTAAAACCCAAATTGTATATTCCTTTATTTCAAAGCCTTGCAAATTGAACCGTTCCCCAATATTTTCGGTAGCTAAAATTAGACATTTTTCTCCCAATATAATCCCTTCATACGGTTCCATCTTCATTGAAAAAGCAGCCTTGGGCAGACCAAGGTGGCCAATAATAAAATGAACCAATGAAATTTTAAAGATTATTTGAAACATGAATGAAAATAATTATAACATGCACGAACCAATGAATGTGGCATTCCCCTTGAAGCATCTTATTATTAACACTTGAAATTCACCAAAATTCTCATATATTCAGAGTTTGATACATAGCTGTACATACAAGACATCCAAGTAAATTAGTATACTACCTTATTTTTCCCAATAAAGTTCCTCTAGTATATTATATCATATATAAAAAACAAAATTGATCCAAAATTATTGTACATTTATAAAGATATAAAAAATAAGAAAATTTATATAAAAATGAAAAGATAGAAACATTTCTGAAATAATATTTATGATTTTTTTATTAATACGAGATAATACAAGATAATATTTGTTTAAAGACTTTGAAAATGACACCCATATACCTTTGCATATGAGGTGTAATAATCCCTTAATCACCGAAATTATTTGGTTCGTGCTATTTTAAATGAGATTATTTAAATTGCTTTTTAACATAATTCTTCTCAAGTTATTTCATGAAATCAACTTAGTTAAAAATTTAATAAATAATATGTATGTATGTATATATATATATATATATATATAGTACTTATGATTCCTTGATTATTTTTCAATAGAATTAGTGTCAAGTTATTTAATTAAACTATATACATATATATTATTCTTGATTATTTGTCAACAGAATTTGTGTCAAGTTATTTCATTAATAAACCTTACTTCTCACAAGGCCACCAATTTGTCTCTAAAAATATATAAGCCATCCAACAATCTCTCCGGTAGCTAAAATTAGACATTTTTCTCCCTATATAATCCTCTTCTTACGGTTCCATCTTCATTGCAAAAGCAGCCTTGGGCAGACCAAGGTGGCCAATAATGAAAGCTCTTCCGGCCTTGGGCTGCTTTCTTTTATTCTTTTGTTTTTTCTTGTATAAAGCTATACCCACTTCTGCATTATCCGACAACGAAGCGTCTTATATCGCTCGTCGTCAACTCTTAGCTCTACCCGAAAATGGTGATCTCCCCGATGGGTTTGAATATACAGTAAAAACAACGGAAACTTTCAAAAATGAAAGGCTTAGGAGGGCCTTCATTGCTCTTCAAGCCTGGAAAAAAGCTATGTACTCCGACCCTTTGAACATCACCCGGAACTGGTTTGGGTCCAATGTGTGTAGCTACAAAGGCGTGTTTTGTGCTCCGGCATTGGATGACCCGAATTTGACGGTCGTGGCTGGTATTGACCTTAACCATGCCGACATTGCCGGTTATCTTCCAGTAGAGTTGGGGTTGATGACCGACCTTGCATTGATCCATTTAAATTCCAACAGGTTTTGTGGTATTATCCCCAAGAGCTTTTCAAGGCTTAATCTTATGTACGAATTTGATATAAGCAACAACCGGTTCGTTGGCCCATTCCCTGAGGTTGTAATGACATGGACAACCATTAAGTATCTTGATATAAGATACAATAATTTTGAAGGTTGTTTACCACCAGAGATCTTTGAGAAGGAGCTGGATGCATTGTTTTTAAACAACAATCGGTTCACTTGTTCAATCCCCGAAACAATTGGAACCTCTTTGGTCTCGGTCGTGACATTTGCCAACAATAAGTTCAAAGGCTGTATTCCACGTAGCATTGGGAAAATGGGGAGATTGAATGAAATCCTTTTCATGAACAATGACCTTGGTGGTTGTTTCCCCCCAGAAATTGGATTGCTTGCCAATGTCACTATTTTCGATGTTAGCTTCAACTCATTCACCGGTAGTTTGCCACAAAATATATCGAGCTTGAAGAGCATTGACATTTTGGATATTTCTCACAACAAGTTGACGGGAGCTGTGCCTGAAAATCTCTGCAAGTTGCCAAGCTTGTCTAATTTCACCTTTTCTCACAATTATTTCACTGAGGAGCCTAAAGGTTGTGTATCGCCTGAAAGGAACACCATTGTGTTGGATGATTCTGGTAATTGTGTGGCTGGTCGGTTAAATCAGAAGTTGAATAATGAATGTCAATCGGTGGTGAGTAATCCGGTTGATTGTAGCAAGGACCAGTGTGCTGTAGGGCCTTTACCTTCTAAGCCTAACCCCCCGAAGGCACCGGTTCGAGCTCCTCCAATGCCCAAGCCACAACCAAAACCATCACCCGATCCGATTTATCAATCTCCACCGTCTCCTATTAGACCACCGGCTCCTATTGTTCCTTCACCTTCACCGTCAGTTCCGTCTCCATCTCCGATACCAGTTCAATCTCCACCTCCAACTTCACCACCAATTCAATCTCCACCACTAGTGCCAGTTCGTTCCCCGCCACCACCAGTTCTGTCTCCACCCCCGGTACCAGTCCACTCCCCACCTCCGCTACCAGTTCAATCTCCACCTCCGATAACAGTCCACTCCCTACCTCCGGTACCAGTTCAATCTCCACCTCCGGTACCAGTCCATTCTCCACCTCCACCAGTCCAATCTCCACCTCCACCAGTCCACTCTCCACCTCCGGTACCAGTTCAATCTTCACCTCCGGTACCAGTCCACTCCCCACCTCCTGTTCCACTCCCCTCACCTCCTCTGATACCAGTTCAATCTCCACCACCTGTCCATTCACCACCACCACCACCACCACCTGTTCCTTCTTCACCCCAGCTGATGCACTCACCACCTCCATTAATCTACTCTCCGCCACCACATGTTTATTCTCCACCTCCACCAGTACGATCCCCACCTTCACCTGTTGTCAAACTTGCACCACCTCCCAAAGTGGATATCGTCCTCCCACCAAACATTGGATTCCAATACTCGTCACCACCTCCACCAATGTTTCCAGGCTACTAAATAGTACTATAGCCTTAATGTATTTCTATTGTATGCTCTGCCTGTTGGGTATAGAAGGAAAGGAGAAAAAGGGATCATAAATACATCTACGTTGTTATCTTAATTTCTCTAAATGGGTTTTCAATTCCCTTTTAATTATGGCATGATGGACGAAGAAGCTCTACATATGAAACTCCACTATTAATAATTTAATATCATCTACTCCCTTTACACGATTTTAAACAAATAATAATAATAAATTACACATGAGAGGAATAAACAATGAATAACTTAATATTGACTTAACTTTTTATTGATAATTAAGTTAGAATTAAAAAAACTCTAGTCACCTCTCTTTTTTTTCAACTTAGTTTTCTTTCAATATTTTTGAGTTATCTTCTTATTTCTCTTTGATTTTTGTTTAGCCGGCGACGACACCAATCATATTGTTGGTTGCCGACCGCCGATGCCTATTGGTTGTCCTATTTTTTTATATTATGTCTTTTATTTTTTTTTGCTTGAGTTTTTTTAATTTAAGAAGGAAAAAATTAAGAAGGAAAACTAAAATCAAGGGTCAGGAATTAAGGATAATAATAAAAACATAAAAAACATAACAAAATAAAATTAGGAAACCATTGCACTGATAAACAGAATAATTAAATGAAATGATAATAATAAAATGTAAGGAATTAAATTAAAATAAAATAATAAACCAAAATTAGATGGTATAAAATAACATTAAACACGTATATGGACTTAACTGGAAATTCACGAGCAACTTAGGGGTCAAAGTGCAATTCTTCTTTTTGTAAAAGTAATACACTCAATAAAAACAAAAATGGCGAAATAGCACTATTAGGACATCAAAATTGAAATAAGATAAATAGGCACGAGATCAGTGACCAGAATGTAAATTCACGTATAAAGTAGGGGGATCTCAACATAAATAACCCATAAATTTAAACCAGAATAATTAATTAAATGCAAAAAAAATGTAAAAATACATCCTAAGTACATGCATTCGAACATAATAATAAAAAAGACGAACGTGTGACCATATTGAGAAAACACGGTAAACCTATTGAAAACATTTTGATGTTTCGATATAACTAAAGTATTAATGAATTTTAAGATTTTATATTCAATTTTAAATTATATATTTGATTTAATTATTCAAATATAAAAAATATTACTCTAAGTTTTCAAATGTCAATTTTACTCCTTACGTAAGTGTAAAATTGTGTTTCAATCTTAAAATATATTTGAAACAATTTTTACAAAGTATTTCGAACCATAATCGAGCCAAAAATGAGTTTTAAGTAGGGAGGTACCGATACACTCTTTGGATGTATCGATACCCCTCAATTTCGAATATAATAAGGGTACGAATACCTAATAGGGTACCGATACCTAGGTACTGATACATAGCCGAATGTACCGATACCCCTCATGTTAATTTTGGCTCTGAGAAAAACAGAATGCCATAGGTGTACCGATACCCCTGGTCAAATAACGGTCAAAATATTTGAATTTTACACGGGATGTATCGATACCTTTTGAAGGTGTACCGATACCCCTACGTTCCCAACAAATTTTTTAAATGGTATTCACACCATAATGGCTCTATTGACTTCACCAACGATCCCCAATGTTCAGAATTGATCCAAGGTGTATTTAAACAAGTTTTGAAGCCATTGATCAATAAGAAAAGCTAGAGAAACAAAAGAGAAAGCCTTAAACTTATTGTTTGAGCAATTTAAGCCTATTTCCACTCAATATTCATTTTGCTTTCAAGAACACCATTTGTGCTCAATTGTATTTATTCTTGAGTGTTCTTTCTGATGAGTGTTTAAAATCGTTAATCTTTGCTCGTTATTTCTTCGATTTTGTCGAATTATTGCTGCTGAATTGGTCGTGTTATACTTGTTTTTGTACAAGTCCTTGCTTTCCAGATTTTGTGACAAAACGAGCGAATTCTGCATTTTTATTATTTGGTCACGGCTGGAGACATGGGCACGACCCTGGGCACGACGCGGTCTAACGTGGCAGTTTCTAGAAGGTCCAGTCAGCGACGGTTTCTAGAAGACTTCGTCCGCACGCCTTCTGGAAGATTGACGAGAAGAGTTGCATTAGGAGACTAGTTTAAGTTTGAATTTAAATTAAAACAATTATCTTTTGTATTATTTTATTATTTTCTTTGTTTATCCTTTAGGCTTTGAGAGGCTATAAATACCCGCTTGGGGTAAGCCTAAAAACATCATTCGGAATACATTCTTCTTTTCTCTCTAGTTTTTATACAAGTTTTCTCTTTTTCTTTTCAAGTTCTTTTTATTTTTCTTTATTTTCAAGTTTTATTTTTATGCTAAGTATGACTTTTATCATGCTTAGCTAAACTTTTCATAAGCCGAGAGCTGTCGTGATGATTCAATTCCAACGAGAGAATTGAAACGGTCCCTTAATATCTTCGGAATATCTCTCTCTGCGCTTATTTTTCAACATCAAAACAGTTTTCAAAATCAAAGATTGACTTTGGTCAAGAGGTTGTTGCGATTAAACGTGTGAGGAAGATTCGACTTATAGAAAGCAATTCGACTTCCTGGGAACACACTTGGCGAGATAGCTTCTCAAGAGGGAATTGAGATCGGAATTGATGGTTATAGAAACAACGATCCGAGTCGGTCGCCACGAACTTAAACGGTATTTGATCAACAACAATAAATGTTGTTAGAATCAACTACCGAAGCCGGAATCAAAGATTGCCTTGGGTATTCGGTATACAAGATAGAGTCACAAGGATAGCCCTTGTAAACAAAGTAACCGACGTGAATCCCGAAGAGAAAATCTTATTCGATGATCTAAAGGAAATTGAATCAAAGCGAAGCTTGAGGCTACTTTTACCGTATTTATTCACAATCTTCATCTTCTTAATTTTACTTTAATTACTTTTATTTAATCACTTTTATTATCTTTTTACTAAAATCCCCCCATTTTTACTATTTCATTCCTGGCATAAATAATTCAGACATAAATTTATAATTTTCTAAGTCCTTGTGGAATCGACCCTTACTTCTCTTTGCTGCGCACTTCCTTAATTTATTGATTGAGAATAAGGAATTATTTTGACATCCGAAACGACAGTTGTCAAATTGGCGCCGTTGCCGGGGACTTCGCCAAAGTTACTAATTTTTTGTTTGCTTTTGATTTATGACCAGGACTAATCCGGGCACATTAGTGGAGTACCACCCGGAGATCGAAGCTGAAGCTAGGAGACTCCACACACAGACACTTCGGGAAAGAAGGAGACACCAAACAAATCAGAAGAAGAATCAAATTCAGGTAATACAAATCCGATGGTCGAACCTACTATTCGAGAGTTAGCCGCGACAACCACTGAACAAGGACCTATGTGCATTGATTTTCCCCAAGGCGAAACTCCGTACCAATTGAAAATCGGCCTTATTCATCTCCTCCCTACATTCCGCGGATTGCCAAACGAGAATCCATACCAACATCTCAAGGAATTTCACATGGTCTGCTCTAGCATGACACCACAGGGAGTAACCGAGGACCAAATAAAACTTAGAGCTTTTCCTTTTTCCTTAGCCGAATCGGCTAAGAAGTGGTTATTTTATCTACCTCCTAATTCTGTAACTACATGGGCTCACATGACTCGTCTTTTTCTTGACAGGTTTTTCCCTGCGGTAAAAGTAAGTGAACTACACAAAAGAATACTTGTAATAAAGCAGCTTGATGGAGAGTCACTCTACGACTACTGGGAGCGGTTTAAGAAGTTATGTTCTAGTTGCCCACAACATGGGTTAACCGAACAAACACTCCTTCAATACTTTTATGAAGGATTATCTCCCCTGGAAATGAAGATGATCGATACAGCTAGCGGTGGAGCCTTGGTGAATATGACTCCTACTGAGGCAAGAGACTTAATATCAACGATGGCTGTAAATTCCCAACAGTTCCGCGCAAATAATGAACCTTCTCGAAGGGTTCATGAGATAAGTTCATCTTCCTTAGAAAATAAAATAGACAAGTTAACTAAAGTCGTAAACTCTCTTGTTGCAGGAAAGACAGGACAAAACCGATTATGTGGAATATGTGCACTACCTGATCATCCAACAGAAGGTTGTCCATTGATTCAAGACGACGCAACAGCTCAAGTCAATGCAGTCGGAAACTTTCCGGAACCTCTCCAAAGAGCTTATAATCCTTATGGTAATACATACAACCCAGGATGGAGGGATCATTCGAACTTCAATTATACGCAGAACCCGAGATCGAACCAAGGCTATCAAGCGAGACATCTACCACCGCAACAACCATAAAAGTCATCATTAGAATCGATTGTCGAAAGGTTAGCACTATCCCAGGAGAAATTCCAGACTCGAACCGAAGCCCACTTCCAAGAGATGGACAAGCAATTGAGCCAACTGGCTCAAACCGTGGGGAGATTAGAGTCACAAAGGAGGCTACCATCATAAACTGAACCGAATCCAATAGAGAAGCGCCATCACCCTCCGAAGTAGTACAATTGTTGAACAGCCAGACCCAAAAGAAGTGAGCGCAAGATCCCGGAAGAAAGAAGAAGATTCGAACTTCCAAAGGGAAGAAGAAGCAGTTGACGTAAGATCCCAGAAAGAGAACGATAAAGAACAAATGGACGATCCGAAGCCATCTCCCTACGACGTGCCACCACCTTTTCCATCAAGGTTAGTTAAAAAGGATAAAAAAGCTGAGGAAAAGGAAATATTAGACGTACTTCGGAAGGTGGAAGTTAACATACCTCTCCTCGAAGTTATCGGGAAAGTTCCAAGGTATTGCCGGTTTCTGAAGGATCTCTGTACGACTAAAAAGAAGCTTATCGGGGTTGAGAAAGTGGATTTAGGCGCGAAAGTCTCAGAAGTTTTCCAACGACCACTTCCACCGAAGTATAAAGACCAATGTATGTTTTTAATACTTTGTAAAATTGGTGAGGTTAAAATCAAGCGAGCTATGTGCGATCTAGGTGCCTCTATCAATGTAATGCCTCTCTCTGTCTATAATTTAATTTCCACCAAGCCCTTGAAGGAGACGAGAGTTACACTTCAGCTAGCCGACAAATCAATAATTTATCCTGAAGGACTCATAGAAAATGTTCTAGTGGAGGTAGAAAACTTAATTTTCCCTGCTGATTTTTATGTGATTAATATGGAAAATGATCGTAGCAATATTGGTTCTGAAATCCTCCTCGGTCATCCTTTTCTGAGCACGAAAAATGCAAAAATTGATGTTTGAAGTGGTATTCTTACTATGGAGTTCGACGGTGAGATCTTAAAATTTGATGTTTATAAAGCAATGAGATATCCGGATAACGTTCATAGTATTAATTTTGTTGGCATTTTTGAACCTGTTGATGATGAATCTAACTTTGTTGATGATTTATGCAAGGAATCAGATGATAAAAAAGACGACATAAGGGAGTTGAAAAATATTTCAGTTGTTGATTCAAATTTGATCTCAACTCCTTTAAAAACTAAAGATTTACCTTCCTTTTTGCAGGCACCAAAAATTAAGTCGAAATCATCAGGGAGCCGTTTGAAGAAATCATTTTTTGGTAAAAAAGATGTTTTGACGGCCATTCTTCTGGACAAGATTTTAAAATTGGGAAATATCCGAAGAAATCTTTGTGAGAATTTTCAAATTTCTCATAAGGAATTTCTTAGTTGGAAAAAGAAAATGAAGTGGAAGTGTTTGTCACGGAACCTGTAGTCTGAATAAGGTCGTCGAGTTAACGACGTTAAACAAAAGCGCTTCATGGGAGGCAACCCATTGTTTTCAATACCGTTATATTTTTTATTTTTATCTTTACTTTTTGTTTCATTTGATTTTTATTGTTTAATTTAATTTTTATTTTTATTTTGCAGGAACCGAATATTTTTATTCAAACTTAAACGACGAGGATTTGCGAGATTATGATTCAAACAGTGCTAATTTCAGAGTCTGTTGAGCAGTAAATAGTCGAACAAAGTAGGAAAAGAGGAGAAGCTCAGCTGTGCACACCGTTTCATTAACAGCGCACGTTAGCAAAACCCAAGAAAGGCTTGGCGCACGATAGACAAACCAAAAAATAATTTTTCCACATTTTGTTTCTTTTCTGCTGCTAACCTTCTCTTCTCTCCCCTTTTTACTTTGTCGTGGACCCACCCCTATCCTCATCCATCCACTTTTTCAATTTTCAACACCCATTATCCTAACAAACAAAATACCAATTTGACTCAAATTTAAACACCCCATCCCACGCACGGCAGTGAAAAAATAACCCCAATTCAACCAACCTTCTCATCTTCATCTCCCTCATCCCCGATCGCTCCCCTCCCAAAGCGCGAAACCATCGCCTTCCTTCTACTCACCACCGACGGCATCTACGCCTTGCTAACGTGTTTCATCCCCTCCATCCACGATGGTGCGCATGAGGAACCAACAACACGATGCTGCCGAAGCTAGTACCAAACACTCTGACCACATCGTTCGGCGTTCGCACTCACCGTCTCTCTCATGTTCGGTGATTTAGCAAATACTTCGGAGGTAAATTTTTATCCTATTTCTATTCAATTATTACTCATCAGGTTTATGGTTTTACAGGGGATTTAGATACTGGTTTTCCACCGACAACACCACCTGATAATGTTTCAAGTTCACGGCATCAAACCGGGCAATACACTTCACTGTCCTAGCGCCTCCCACCATGGTCGTGGCCAGTAACAAAATCTGGGGAGTACTCTATTCCTTCTTTTGCACTTTAATTTTTTGTTTTGAGGCAAAACGCTTTAAGTGAGGGGGAGTAGAGTGTAGGATTGAATTTCATTTCGCTTGTCTTTATGCTTTGAATCTAGTATGTGTTGGTTGAATTGGTCGGAAATTTCATTGATTGTTTTTGTCTTGTTGAAAGTTTTCGGAATGCTATGATTGTTTGGGAACACATGAATGTTTATGTTAGGATATTCTTGATATCGAATAACATGAATTGTGATAAGTTGGTGTTTTTGTGATATTCCATGATTTTTTTGGTTGAAATATGATTAGCTCAATGCATGAAACAATTTGGTGAGATTTGAGCCTTTACGAGCATATCATTTTCGCTCTCATTTTGTTTGATTGAGTGTTTCGAATTTGGCATTGATATTCTAGAACCTGCATGTTAAATACTGTCGAGATTACATATGAGCATGATGCTTAAAGATGATTTGGGCACTTTAGGATTAACCATTCCGTTTCCCCACTAAATAGCCTACCCATGCATTTTTCCCCTTAGTTAACCAGTTTTGAGCCTTTTTTCCGTTTTCTTTTTTTTTCACCATATTTATAAACCCCGAGCCTTTTTTTTATCCCTCTTTTCTATCTTTTTAGGGCAAGTGAATAATTTTACCATTGTATGCTCCATCGAAAAAAAAGGTTGAATGCGAAAAAAATAACAGTTCGAACGAAAAAAAAAGAAAAAAAGGGACTGTTCGAAAGAAAAGAAAAAAAGACATGAAAAAGAAATAGAAAACAAAACAACAAAGTGTGAAAAAGAAAAAAATTCATTTCGAAAAGAAATTTGTTGTTTGATATATCGTCTTTTTATCTTGTTGTGCTTTATGTTTTGATGGAGTTGAGATTATTATTTGTTAGTTCCTTGCCTTGAATTTTTAGCCATATATTTATAGCCTTTTCCCCACCTTTACCTAAGCCCCGTTACAACCAATAAAAGACCCTTTGATTTATGCATCTTGTTCTTATTAGTAGTGGAGATTTGATTTACTTGCAGGCTTATGGTAATATCGTGTCAATTCTGACATTGAGCGTTTCTTTACCCCAAACACATTGAGTGATTTAAGTGAATCCCGGTAAGGTGTTGAGTTATGAGCATTGAGATTAATTAATGAATGGATATTACAATTGCAATTTACTTGTTCCAATTGGTGATGTTCAATTGATTGATTTCTTGACTTGAATAGTTATTGTGGTCTCTACCTTGCTCCCTTGAATATGAAACTTGACAAAGAACGTTTAATGAAGTTTTTGACTGATTTGGTTAATCATACTTGAGGATAAGCATGAGATAAGTGAGGGGGAATTTGATTAGTGTTTAAAATCGTTAATCTTTTCTCGTTATTTCTTCGATTTTGTCGAATTATTACTGCTGAATTGGTCGTGTTATACTTGTTTTTGTACAGGTCCTTGCTTTCCAGAATTTGTGACAAAACGAGCAAATTCTGCATTTTTTTTATTATTTGGTCACGGCTGGAGACATGGGCATGACCCTGGGCACGACGTGGTCTGACGTGGCAGTTTCTAGAAGGTCCAATCAGTGACGGTTTCTAGAAGACTTCGTCCGCACACCTTCTGGAAGATTGACGAGCAGAGTTGCATTAGGAGACTAGTTTAAGTTTGAATTTAAATTAAAACAATTATCTTTTGTATTATTTTATTATTTTCTTTGTTTATCCTTTAGGCTTTGAGAGGCTATAAATACCCGCTTGGGGTAAACCTAAAAACATCATTCGGAATACATTCTTCTTTTCTCTCTAGTTTTTATAAAAGTTTTCTCTTTTCCTTTTCAAGTTCTTTTTATTTTTCTTTATTTTCAAGTTTTATTTTTATGCTAAGTATGACTTTTGTCATGCTTAGCTAAACTTTTCATAAGCCGAGAGCTGTCTTGATGATTCAATTCCAATGGGAGAATTGAAACGGTCCCTTAATATCTTCGTAATATCTCTCTCAATCTCTGCGCTTATTTTTCAAAATAAAAATAGTTTTCAAAATCAAAGATTAACTTTGGTCAAGAGGTTGTTACGATTAAACGTGTGGGAGGAAGATTCGGCTTATAGAAAGCAATTCGACTTCCTGGGAACACACTTGACGAGATAGCTTCGCCAAGAGGGAATTGAGATCGGAATTGACGGTTATAGAAACAACGATCCGAGTCGGTCACCACGAACTTAAACGGTATTTGATCTACGATAATAGATGTTGTTATAATCAACTACCGAAGCCGGAATCAAATATTGCCTTGGGTATTTGGTATACAAGATAGAGTCACAAGGATAGCCCTTGTAGACAAAGTAACTGAAGTGAATCCCGAAGAGAAAATCTTATTCGATGATCTAAAGGAAATTGAATCAAAGCGAAGCTTGAGGCTACTTTTACCGTATTTATTCACAATCTTCATCTTATTATTTTTACTTTAATTACTTTTTTTTAATCACTTTTATTATCTTTTTACTAAAATCCCCCCATTTTTACTGTTTCACGCCTGGCATAAATAATTCAGACAGAAATTTATAATTTTCTAAGTCCCTGCGGAATCGACCCTTACTTCTCTTTGCTACGCACTTCCTTAATTTATTGATTGAGAATAAGGAATTATTTTGACATCCGAAATGACAGTTGTCACTTTCTTTATTCTAAAATTGTGCAAACATCTTACCTTGTTAGGTTTTTCTGTAAAGTTTATGAATTTGTAATTTTCTCTTTGGGAGAGAGAGTTCTCAAGAATTTGGAGTAAATTTTTTGAGAGAGTTATAAGGTTACTCTTTGTCCTCAAAAGAAAGATAAATTAGTGAATTTGTGGAAAATCCTTAGTGTGGATAGCTAAGGTAGTGGACATAGACTTTGGTTGAGAAAGTTGAACCACTATAAATCGTTGTGCAAATATTTTCAATTTTCTGTCAAAGCTTCCACCAAATTTTTAATTGCTAATTCACCCCCTCTTGGCTATTTCGTCGATCGATTAACTCAACAATTTGAAGCAGAGCTACATTCATTTGAAGGTTTTACCACCTCTTGAGTAGATCTGGGAAGATTTATATCGATATTCAAGTCATCAATGACCTCTACATCAACCTTTGACTTTGTTCTTGATTCTCAGCCCGTCAACAAGCCTTCTTTCTTCAATAGTGCTAATTATGCCTATTGAAAGAATATGATGAAGTTATTCATTCAAGCAAGTGACATGAGAGCATGGAAAATCACGATGAACAGATACTTTGAACTATCCACACATCCAAATATGTGTACTGAAGAAGAGACGAGATTATTCCAGCTCAACTCAAAGGCTATCAATATTATTATTTCCTGTGCACTTGGACCAGATGAATACGAGAGAGTTTCATATTGTACAACCGCCAATGAGATATGGTATAAACTTTAAGTCACTCATGAATGAACTAACGAGGTAAAAGAATCTAAAATCAGTCTTCTTACTCATAGCTATGAAAATTTCAGGATGAAACTGGATAAAGACATCAAAGCTATGACGGATAGATTTTCTGCGATTGTCAATGGTCTCAAGTCATATGGAGAGATCATTCCCAATGAGAAGCTTGTGAGGAATATAATTTATTCTCTTCTAAAAGCTTGGCAATCGAAGAAGAAGGTGATTATCGAAGCTAAAGACCTAAAGTTTTTAACTCTCGATGAGCTAATTGGCTCTCTCCTCACTCATGAAATGATGATTCAAGATGAGATAGACCTCGTAATAATGATGATACAAAAAAGGAGACGGAGAGAAAGAAGAATGTTGGTGTCCCTCTCAAATCCACAAAAGATGAGAGTGATTCTTCTAATGATGACGGTGATAAAGAAATGACATTATTTGCTAAACGGTTCAAAAAATTAATGATGCCCAACAGAGGAAGAAAATTCAAACGAAATGAAGACTTCAAAAATGAACCAAACGAGAAGGACCCAAAAAGCCTGGGCATATGAAATATGATTGCCCAAATTTGAAGAAGAATGGTCTTTCAAAGAAGAAACAAAAATACATGTGGCTACTTGGAGTGATGATGAATCATCAAATGAAGAGGAACAACAAGTAGTAAACTTGTGCTTGATGGCCACTGGGGAAGATTCTCAGGTAACATCTAACTCATTTGATTTAGAAGATTATTCTTTTGTTGAGTTATTAGAGGAATACAATGGGTTGGCTTTGGATTATGAGAAACTGTTTTCAAAATACAAGAAAAATATTTCAAAATTGAAAAATGAAAAAGATCTCATATCCAAGACCAACTTTGAAAGTTTTCAAAATACAAGAAAAATATTTCAAAATTCAAAAATGAAAAAGACCTCATATCCAAGACCAACGTTGAACTTGAAAGTAAGGTCAAAGAATTGCAAGTCAAAATCAAAGATTTTGAAAAGAAAATTATTGATTTGCATAACTTACTTTCAAGAGTAAATGATGATCATCAAAAGAAAATTGATGATCTTAAAGCTTCTTTCGATAGAGTTGGAACAAAACATTTTGAAAAAGGAGAAAGTTCAAAATTCAACTATATTAGAAAGAGTTTTAAATCTTAAAATCATAGAGGTCCCCAAAGAACCTCTAATGGTAAAATCGTTAGAAGTATGTGGGTTCCTAAAGGACTCAATACTATTAAAGATATGGATATTCTAAATAAATGGATACCCAAGGGGACTAGGATTTTAGGGACTAATGAATATGGACCCAAAAGAATTTGGGTACCAAAAATTAGAAATTAATCTATGTTTGTAGGAAAATGAGCATTGCTTCCAGGCACGAAATACAAGTTCAAACTCATGGTTCCTTGATAGTGGATGCTCAAGAAACATGACCAGAGACAAGAGTCGGTTTATAGAGCTTAACGACAAAAATGGAGGAGTGTTAACCTTTGGTGACAATTCAAAAGGTTACATTGAATGTATAGGTACTATAGGTAATACCTCTTCCATACAAATAGAAAAAGTATTATATGTGAATGGTTTAAAGCATAATCTATTAGTCAATTATGCGGTAAAGGATACAATGTCTTATTTGAATAAAATGGTTGTAAAGTTATTGACATTGCATCTAATCGAATTGCGCTTATTGGTCATATAATAAGAAATATATACATGGTGCATTTAGATTTTATTAATATGACTAATTTGTGCCTAGTTACTAAGGATGGACATGATAGTTGGTTAT
Source organism: Hibiscus syriacus (assembly GCF_006381635.1). Taxonomy (NCBI): domain Eukaryota; kingdom Viridiplantae; phylum Streptophyta; class Magnoliopsida; order Malvales; family Malvaceae; genus Hibiscus; species Hibiscus syriacus. The sequence goes on along the minus strand of NW_024062694.1, from coordinate 240,891 downwards.
GACATAGGAGACTAGGACATACAAGCATGAGTGTTTTAAAACACTAATTCAAGGAAATTTAGTAAGAGGATTGTCAAAGCTAAAATTTGATAAAGATAAAATCTGTTATGCTTGTGCTAAAGGAAAACATAAGAGAAATTCCTTTAAATCCATTAATGATGTATCAACTAGTAGAGTATTACAATTGATCCATATAGATCTTTTTGGGTCAATTAAGACTATTAGCTTGGGTGGAAAACAATATAGCTTTGTATTGGTAGATGACTATTCTAGATATACTTAGGTTCTATTCTTAAGTACTAAAGATGAAGCATTAGAACATTTTATCATTTTTTCAGAAGTAGTCCAAAATGAAAAAGGTTACTTCATTTCAAATGTTAGGAGTGATCATGGCATTGAATTTGAAAATCTTAGATTTACTGAATTTTGTGATTCAAATGGAATTAGCCATAATTTTTCAGCACCTAGAACCCCTCAATAAAATGGAGTTGTTGAGAGGAAAAATCGAACTTTGAAAGAAATGGCTAGAACCATGCTTTGTAAAAACAATTTTCCAAAATATTTTTTGGCGGAAGCCACAAATACCGCTTGTTATGTAATCAACCAAGTAATGATTAGGTATATTTTAAAGAAAACTCCATATGAAATTTTCAAAAATAAAAAGCTCAATATTAGTTTTTTTCATCCTTTTGGATGCAAATGTTTTGTTTTAAATAACTGTAAAGACAACCTTGGTAAATTTGATGCTAAAAGTGATGAAGGAATTTTTCTGGGTTATTTCTTAAATTTTAAAGCTTATCGGTTATTTAATAAAAGAACTTTAGTGGTAGAAGACTCTATACATGTTGTTTTCGATGATAATCCTCTTCTGAGGAAGGATTCTTGTGTTGATGATGATGTAGGTATTATAAATGCAAATGACGTTGGAGAACCATCATCAAAGGAAGAAGTAAAGGATGAGGAAACTCAAGATGCCTTCAAGAATCTAACAATTGAAGAAAGGGAAATCACTTACCCAAGAGAATACAACTATGTCAAGGATGGTGATATTTTAGGTGATCCATCCAAAGGGGTAAATACTCGATCTTTTCTTAGAAATATATGTAATTATGTTGTATTTATCTCATGCATAGAGCCTAAGAATATCCAAGAAGCATTAGATGATGAAAACTAGATTATGCTATGCAAAAAGAGTTAAATCAATTTGAGAGAAGTAAAGTATGGACATTAGTTGAAAGGCCTAGTAATAAATCTACTGTAAGTAGTAAATGGGTATTTAGGAATAAGCTTGATGAAAGTGGTAACATAGTGAAGAACAAGGCTAGACTTGTTGCTCAAGGCTATACTCAAGAAGAGGTAATAAATTTTGATGAAACATATGCTCCTGTAGCTAGGATGGAAGCAATTAGAATGTTATTAGCATTTGCATGTTTCAATGAATGTAAATTGTATCAAATGGATGTTAAAAGTGCATTTTTAAATGGTTTTATAAAAGAAGAAGTGTATGTTTAACAACCTCCTGGTTTTGAAGATTCAAAATTTCCAAATCATGTTTTTAAATTGACAAAAGCTTTATATGGTTTAAAACAGGCTCCTAGAGCTTGGTATGAAAGATTGTCAAACTTTTTAATAGAAAAAGGTTTTTCAAAAGGGAAGGTTGACACTACATTTTTTTAAAGCGAAAAGGTAAATATTTATTGGTAGTTTAAATTTATGTTGATGATATAATATTTGGTTCTACTAATGATGCTCTTTGCCAAGAATTTTCTAAGCTAATGCAAGGTGAATTCGAGATGAGCACGATGGAGGAGCTTTCATTTTTCTTGGGGATCCAAATCAAGAAAAGAAAAGATGACATCTTCATCAATCAAGCAAAAAACATCAAGGATATGCTCAAGAAGTTTGGATTGGAAAATGTCAAACCCCAAGCCACTCCAATGAGCTCATCTACAAAGCTTGACAAAGATGAAGGAGGTAAGTGTGTATATGTTAAACTTTATAGGTCTATGATTGGTTATTTGTTTTATCTAACCGCAAGTAGACCGTACATTATGTTTAGTGTTTCCTTATGTGCTAGATTTCAATCATGCCCTAAGGAATCACATCTACAAGCCATTAAGAGAATCTTTAGATACCTTAAGGACACTCCTAGTTTATGACTTTGGTATCCTAGAGACTCTAGCTTTAGCTTGCATGCCTTCTCTGATGCGGATTATAGAGGATGCAAAATAGATAGAAAAAACACCTCAGGTACTTGTCAATTCCTAGGAAATATGCTAATTTCTTGGTTTTCAAAGAAACAAAATAGTGTTGCATTATCTACCACTGAAGAGGAATACATTTCAGCAGGTAGTTGTTACACACAAGTTTTATGGATGAAACAACAACTTTTGGACTATGGAATTAAAGTTGGTACCATTTCTATCAAGTGTGACAATACTAGTGTTATTTGTCTCACTAAAAATCTCATCCAACACTCTAGAACTAAGCAAATTGAAATTAGACATCATTTCATTAGAGATCACATCACTAAAGGAGATGTAGTTCTAGAATTTGTAGATATTTTGCATCAAATAGCTAATATTTTTACAAAACCTTTAGATAAAGAAAGATTTTGGACACTTATGAGAGAATTAGGTTTAACCTACCTACCTTGACTTAGTGTTTAAAATAATTTTAGCACTTTTAATTAAAAAATGAAAAATGCTTATAAAAATAACATTTTTGAATGCATTATATGCTAATAGTTAGGGGGAGTTTATGATCTTTAATGAAAATTAATAATATATTCAAATAAAATTTAATGGTAGAATTGATTGATTGAACATAGTTAATTTTTGAAATATGAGTTGCCAATACCACTAGAGCTGATTAACTTAGCATTCTAAGTGTATAAATGTAGATTTTTGACAATTTTGTGCAATAGGTATCGATACCCTGGTACCGAATGAGTATCGATACCCCTCGAGGGGTACCGATACCCCATTTCAGGTTTAGGCTTTAAATCCCTAGAATTTCATTTTTCCAAACCCCCCAAAACAAAAACACTCAGTCGATTCATCCCTCTCTCAACCCAAACTCTCAATTTGCTCAAAAATCAACGATTTTAAGTCAGATTTCACTAGTTTTTCAACTCCTAATCCTGTTACATTCATCAAAATTGTGCAAACAACAACAAATCTCACTCAAATCTGAAATTTTCAAGGTAATTTTTCTAAACCACTGTTTTATTGATTTTTGAACATATGACTAGTTTTAGTTAGTTCTAGTTCAAAACAGATAGTGGGCATTTGTTAGATTGTAGTTTAGAACTAGAATCTACAACTAATTTCATCAAAAATAAAAAAAAATCAATTTTTTTTAAATTTTCGAAATAAAAAATAGTTTTGTTTTAAATTGTTGTTTTTGATTTAGTTATGTTGTTTTTGAAAACTATATAATGATTTTCAAACTTAATTTTTCAAAACGTTTTCAAAATTCCCATTAGGTTATTTTTAGAGAACTTTGAAATATGGAGGACTCATATTGAGTTTTGGGATTGATATTGTTGCATACATATGTTTTCAAATTACATGTATCCTTATTCCAATTCCTATTTAAACAATGTCTCATTCTAAACGACCTAGGACTTCTTCGAGTCGATCAAACTGACCACCAAACCCACCTCTAAATCCACCTCCAAATCCTAACCCAAATAAAACCAAGAGGACAATTAGAAACTCATGTTTTAACGAACTTGGACCTAGGGACCTTTACACTAGGTTTGTTCATCTATTCGAGTCTTATAACATCCGGGAAGAATGTATCCCTCCTCTTCAAGCAATGATCGATATGAAATTTAAATATTTTTCTACCCTTCAATCTTGGAAATTTAATGAACTATTTCAACTCGAACCTGTTGTTTATCACCAACTCGTTCGTATTTTCTATTCCAATGTGGCTTGTGTCCAAAATAAGTCCCAAACTGCCACTGTAAGTATTCGATCTTATCTTCTAGGCTAATACATTCATATTGAATCTAACTCAATCGCTAACTCATTTGGTCTAGATAATAAAGGCTTAAGTAATAAGAGAGAAATAGTGGTTATTCCTTATAAAGCCAAGTCAAGTTCAAAAGTTTTAGATCATCACGAACGTTTTCTTCATTTGATCATCTATTGGTGGTTCAGACCATCCGGAAGCAAATACTCAACTATTATAGCACTTGATCTTTAGTGGATACATTGTATCCAAAAAAATAAGAAAATAAATATGCCGCAAATTATCTTTGTCGAACTAGTTGAAACCGTAAACAATGTCCCCTCTAAACACGTAGAAACCTTAGTTTACGGTTGTCTTCTTAGTAATATGTTTATCAAAGCCAAGCTTAAGGTAGAGCTTGATGTATCTATCCCTCTTACCACTCAAATCAATCTCAAATCTTTGCGTAAATCGGAATGGTCTGGGGGTCAAGATCAATGGGTTCGTTCAACCCCGAAAACACTGGGTGCTAGCTCTTCACGAGGTGCTCTGGCTCCGGCTGCTGATCCAAAGCTTAACGATATTCTCTGTGATATTGATAATCACGTTAATATACCCGAGGACAAGCCAATCTAGCAAGAGAGTCAGATGCCTCCATATTTTTGATCTTTTATAGAGACATTTGATATGAGGTTTGCATCCCTTGAGTCTCAGCTCGCTACACAACATCTAGAGCAACTCAAGCTCGTTTTGATGAACTCAACACTAGGATCGACATGCTTACACGAGATGTGGCTAATATATGGGCACATCTATCTCCTCCCGACCCTCAAATGGATGATTGAACATCTCCTGCTAGTTTTCATTGGTTGAATTTAAACTTGAAATATTGTTAAAACATTTTGATGTGTTGGGATAATTAAACTTGAATGTTTATATATGATGGTTATTTGGAGTTATTTGATTTTGGTTTGTTTGGTAGATTATTGAATGATTATTAGTTATTTGAAATTAAATTGAATTTTCATGTTAAATTATGCATCATTTACATCTTAGATCATTAATGACCAATTCCCAATTTACATATCATTTATGTATATTGATTATGGACTAATGGCTAACATTTCTCTTGACTGTGATCTTAGCAGCTATATAAATCAATTGCCTATTTTTTTTCTTAAAAACTTGTTTAATTTTTTTAATAGAGTCTTTTTTATTTAACAAAAAGGGGGAGAATAATATAGTAAGGGGAGTAATTTTTCAAAATTGATTTCAAAAATGATTTTCAAAAAGAAAATCTTAAAATTACTAAAATATTTTGTTATATCAAAAAGGGGGAGATTGTTGAAAACATTTTGATGTTTCGATATAACAAATAAAGTGTTAATGAATTTTAAGATTTTATATTCAATTTTAAATTATATATTCGATTTAATTATTCGAATATCAAAAATATTACTCTAACTTTTCAAATGTCAATTTTACTCCTTACTTAAGTGTAAATTTGTGTTTCAATCTTAAAATATTTTTGAAACAATTTTTTACAAAGTATTTCGAACCATAATCGAGCCAAAAATGAGTTTTAAGTAAGGAGGTACCGATACACTATTTGGATGTATCGATGCCCCTCAATTTTGAATGTAATAAGGGTATGGATACCTCATAGGGTACCGATACCTAGATATTGATACATAATCGAATGTACCGATACCCCTCATGTTAATTTTGGCTCTAAGAAAATAGAATGACATAGGTGTACCTATACCCCTGGGAGGTACCAATACCCTTGGTCAAATAACGGTCGAAATATTTGAATTTTACACGGGATGTACCGATACCCTTTGAAGGTGTACCAATACCCTTACGCTCCCAACAAATTTTTTAAATGGAATTTACACCATAACGGCTCTATTGACTTCACCAATGATCCCCAACATTCAGAATTGATCCAATGTGTCTTTAAACAATTCTTGAAACCATTGATCAATAAGAGAAACTAGCGAAACAAAAGAGAAAGCCTTAAACTTATTGTTTGAGCAATTCAAGCCTATTTCCACTCAATATTCATTTTGCTTTCAAGAACACCATTTGTGCTCAATTGTATTTATTATTGAGTGTTTTTTCTTTGTTCTAGAATTGTGCAAACATCTTACCTTGTGAGGTTTTTCTATAAAGTTTATGAATTTGTAATTTTCTCTTTGGGAGAGAGTGTTCTCAAGAATTTGGGGTATAATTCTTGAGGGAGTTGTAAGCTTACTCTTTGTCCTCAAAAGAAAGACAAATTAGTGAATTTGTGAAAAATCCTTAGTGTGGATAGCTAAGGTAGTGGACGTAGACTTTGGTTGAGAAAGTCGAACCACTCTAAATCGCTATGCAAATATTTTCAATTTTCTGTCAAATCTTCCACCAAATTTTTAATTGATAATTCACCCTCCTCTTGGTTATTTCGTCGATCGATTAACTCAACAAAACCTATAGGGACTACAACAAGATTTACCCCTAAACTTCTAATATAAAGGATATTTCTTATTTAAGTTCATTTTTAATTTTAAATCTGAAAACAATCAAACTTTCTCAGCTCTCTCCATATTTCTCTCAACAGACACCCCGTCCTTGGCTATCATCGCCGCCGACCACCGACTAAGGTGGTCCGATGACCTCAAGACCACCTAAAATTGAACCCAAACTCCACGATCTACTTTTCCTATTCTAAAATAAGAGCCTAAAAACACTTAAACAAGCCTTAAACCTCCTCTTTAAACCTAGATCTAAAAAAACCACTTTTATTCACAACTCAACTCCGGCAACGCTTCGACTTTGAAGAAACCCACAAAAACAGGTAAAAGACTTCACTCCTTTTTATTTTTTATTCGAAACTTTCCAGTAAATAAGAGGAATAAATAAAAAAATCACCTCAAACTTTTTTTGCTTTGTATTGCTTTTCGAAAAATGAGGGAAATATCCCTTTACAGCCAATCTTTTTAGGGTTTTATACCCAATTTTATAGAGATTTTTATGCGATTTTTACAATATAAAAAACCTAATCACGCTTGTTTTCTAACATTCACTGTGCATGGTAGATGAGCTCGTACGAACGGTAGAGGAAGGGCGTGGCTGCCTTACTTGGTTAGTGAGAAATTAAATGCCTTGGATTTGTTGATATTTGATCCGGCTCGGCTTGGTGGCTCCGACGATCGGCACGACTATGATGGTGGGAAGATACTGGAAACAGAGGCTAGAATCGAGCTTGATGGTGCAACTGATCTGAACCATCAAATTAGTTCTGATCCAACGATTATGGCTTTTGATGGTTGAAGAGAAAAACACAAAACCTTAATCCACATGGGCCTTCTCTTATGGGCTTCAAGTGTTCTAATTTTGTATTTGGGTTTGGTTTTGAATGTAAATAAATATCTAACAATAATAATATTTTATTTCTTTGTAATAATAATAATAATACTAATAATATTAAAAATGGGTCGGGTAAAAATATGGTGATTACAGCTGCCCCTCTTTGCTCATTGTTGTGAAACGGGAATGGAGCAAAGATATAAAGCACTATTTTTTATCCGACATGAATTGCTGAAATTCTTAAGCTATAAGTTCTTCTCATAATGAACTCTTCACTCTCACGAGATGAACTCTTCTTTGGGAACGCTGATCCATCTCATTCTATGATGGAATCGAGCAAATATGACACTGATCCACTCCTTATGTGATGGATGAGTCAAGGTTTGAATAAATTCTTCTCATTATGAACTTATTCTCTGAAAAAGTTGATCCACCTCCTTCTGTTATAGACAACCAAATGTTGAACAAGCCCTTCTTGTTACAAACTTCTTCTCCCTCATCAGACAAGTTCTTCTCATTATGAACTCTCTAATAGAAATGTCGATCCACCTTCTTTTATGATGGAATAGAACAAAGGTTGAACCCCGCAACTTTTCAAAAAATACAGAATGGTCCCCAAATTTTTCTAAGGCTTGTAGAATATTTCTTACATCATTTCCAACCCTTACATAATTTTTGCAAAATTTTCATTATTCTTTAAGGCCAAGGTCGAATGGTTTATATACTCAAAACCAGGTTTTCATGATTTTATTCGATTCCAATTCGGTTCAAGCATGAAATCAACCTTGATTCAACCTTATATAAACTCTACCATAAAAGCCCTAATCAAATTTCATCATAACATAATCTTCCTCCAATAATAGGGTTAGGCCAAAATTACCCATAGCTTATAAAGGCATGTATAGTTGATTTTAATCATAAATCATGTTTGGAATTGATTCTACAACCTCAAAATCATCAAAATCATTCATCAATTCCATAAATCGTAATGTGAACATAAACCCTAGAATTTGGAATCTTTGAACATAAACCAAAATAGCAAACAATAATGATACCAAATGATAGCGTTTTTCAAATAGAATAATTTTCTATTTCACGGCATAATCCAAAAAACCAAAGGAAATTGTTCAAAATCGAAAACTAAATTTTATCTTACCTCTAAATTGGGTACATGACATGGGTCTGAAAATGGCTAAGTTTTCATGAAATTTCTAATGAATTCATGTTAATTTAACCTTATATTAAAGCTTAAATGAATTAAAATTTTATTTAATGTGAAATGTCCATTTTACCATTAATAAAACTTGATATTTACCATAATACCAAACCACATAACCCTTATCATCTTTCAAAGTCAAAAAGGATAAAATATTTTCCCCTTTTCCAATTTAATCAAGCAACTTTCCAAAAATTTAAATCTTGCCATTTAAATCCAACGGTCCAAATTAAACATGGAAATAAATCCTGAAATTCAATGATCCATATTATTTTCTATCATTTTAACATGTGGAAATAATATTTTTAAGCCTAATTTATCATCCTTCGAAATTTCCCAAAATTTCTAATCAATCCGATTTACCAAATTCCTATCGGACTTTAACCCCTTCTAGTTTGCAACATAAATTATGGATCAAGAATATGATTTAAAAAAAAAACCATTCTCAAGATTAAACTATCAATTTATGGATTTTTTGGAAAACTAACATTAGGTCCCTAAACTTTTCCTAATTTTATACTTTAGCCTCTAAACTTTCAAAATTTACATTTTGATCACTAACCAAAATTTTGGGGTACTACATAGCAGACTTCCAGAAGATGAACGGACAACTGAGCATTTTAAGACATTCGAATTCAAAATTTAGGATTTATGTTTTAGAATTAAATTTAAATTAATTTTTAGAATTATCTTTTGTATTTTCCTAGGATTATCTTGAGTATTTCTATGGTTTTAGAAGACTATAAATACCCACCTCGAGTAAGACATTTTTCATATCTCGAACTCTGAAACAATTATTTCTTGTTCTTTCTTTCTTTTCAGTTTTATAAAGTTTATTTCTTTTACTTTCTTTGTTATTTTTACTTTCAAGTTTCTTTGTTATTTTTACTTTCAAGCTTTTGTTTTTAAAATGCTAAGTATGGATTTTGTCATGCTTAACTGTTTTCTCTTTTAAGTTGCGGGTAAAAGAATAACTCAATTCTAACGAGAGAATTGAATAGCAATTCAATAACTTTGGAATTTGTCTCTCATTCTTTGCACCTATTTTTATAAAATCAAAACAATTTTTCAAAACCAAAGATAGACTTCGGTCTCGAATTATTGTCGCGATTATATATATGTAGGAGGAATGATCGACTTATGAAAAGCACATTCGAATTCCTGGGAACACAACTAGCAAAATTGATTGCTAAAGAGGGAATTAAGATCAGAGATGGGTTTTATTGAAATATCTAATTCGAGTTGGTTTTAAATGCGCTTAAATTAATCTCGATCTTCAACAAACTGATGTTGACTAGATTAATTTCCAAATCAAAGTCAAAGATTGTCATGGGTATTCAGTATACAATTTCAGTCGCATGGATTACCATCGCAGATGAAGTAACCGATGTGAATCCCGAAAGGTAAATCTATTTCAATGATTTAAAGAATTTAAGTTAGAGCTATTACCCGAGGCTGATTTAATCAATCGATTTTTAATATTTTATTTTCCTTTTATGTTTTTTTTATTTTCTTTAATCTTATTTAATATTCTTTCAAATATTTATTTTACTTAAATTCACGCCAAAGGTCAGAATCAAAAGACAAGAATTTCTTCAGCTTCTTTAGTCTCTATGGGATCGACCCTTACTTCTCCTATACTATATTTAATTTCCTTTATTTTATTTGAGAATAAGAAATTTATTTTGACGTGCAAAACAACACTGTTAAAATGGCGTCGTTGTCATGGAATAACGACAGTTACTGATTATTTTTCTATAGTTTTTTATTTATGACCAAAAACAACCTGGGAGAATTACTAGATTTTGACATGGTGATCGAAGCAAGATCCCAAAGACACTATGCACAAACGCGTCGAGAAAAAAGAAAATGATAAGGATAAGAAGAGTAGAGTTCGAAAACCAATCCAGATCTGAAAACAGAGTCCAAAATTGACGCCTACATCAAATCAAACAATGAAGATCATATCCTAATGGTAGAAGAACAAATGATCCGAGAGTTAGCCGTATCTACTGCTACTCAAATGTCATTTTGTATAGGATTTCCACAAGGCGAAGTTCCATTTCCATTGGAGACCTGCCTTATTCATCTCCTACCTACTTTTAGCGGTATTCCCAATAAAAATCCGGACAAGAACAAGCGTGAAACCACATGGAGTTTCCAAAGATCAAATAAAATTGAGAGCATTTCCTTTTTCCTTAAGCAATTTGACTAAGGAATGTCTATTTTATTTACCACAAAACTTAGTTAATTCTTGGGTTGAAATATGCTAAAATTTTCTTGATAGGTACTTTCCGGCTGCCAAGCAAGCCAGTTACGAAGGAACATTCTTTCAATCTGACAAAAACCATAAGAAAATCTTTACAATTATTGGAAAATATTCAAAAAAACCTTTACGTGAGCTGTCCGCAACACGGATTAAGCGAACAAACATTGTTGCAATATTTTTATGAAGGATTTTTTTCCTTTATAAATGAAGATGATCAATGCCGAAAGCGAATGAGCCTTAGTTAATATAACACCAACAACTGTGAGAGAATTAATTTCTACCATGGTATCCAATTCTCAATAGTTTTCAAGTGAACCCAACCAACGAGTTCACGAGATAAGTACATTTTCCATCGAAAATAAATTAGATAAACTAATTGAAGTGATTTCATTGGTTGCATGAAAATCTAGAGTAACAACAATCTCTGGGACATGCACGATGGCAGATCATCCGAAGGACTATTGCTCGATGCTATAAGAAAATATGCAAGTCAACGCCATAGCAAGCTTTCCAAGACCTCCTCAAAGACCATACAATCCGTATGAGAATACTTATAATTCGGGATGGTGAGACCATCCGAACTTTAGTTATGTACAAAATTGAATCCGAATTATCAACCGAGAACACCTCCATAACCTCAAATGCAAAAGAAATCATTGAAGATGATGGTAGAGAAGTTGGTAATTTCCCAGGAAGAATTCATCGCTTCTTCGAAAAAATTCCAAGGGAGAACTAAAGCGCATCTACAAGAGCTGGATAAACAAGTGAGTCAATTAGCCCAAAATATGGGAAGATTAGAATCATAGAGAAGACTAACCTCTCAAATAGTGTTAAATTTGTGAGAGAATGTTAGTGCTATTATCCTACGAAGTGGAATCGTTATCGCGCACAAAGACCCCAAGAAGGATGTCGCATGTTTGAAAAAAGATAAGGAAACACCCAATTTCAATGATTCAGGTACTTTATCTTCATCTACTTTTCATTTTTTTTCCTTTGACCAAAGTCGCTTCTCTTCCTTCTCCTCCTACCCAAAAAGTCACGCCACCTTTCCCATCAAGATTGATGAGGCGTGACAAAGGAGCCGAAGAAAAAGAAATTATAAAAGTGTTCAAGAAAGTACAAGTTAACAAACCTCTATTTAAAGTAATCCAACAAGTTCTGATGTATGCTCGATTTTTAAAAGAACAAAGAGAAAATTACACGGCCACGAAAAGGTAATTTTGGGATAACATGTTTTAGCGGTTTTAACCTGGAAGCTTCCACCAAAGATGAAAGATCAATGTATGTTTGATATGCCTTGCAAAATAGGTAATTTTTAATTAAAAGTGCAATATGTGATTTAGGAGCTTCGATTAACATTATATTGCTTTCTGTTTATAAGATGATTACTAACGAGTCTTTGAAAGAAACACAAGTGACTATACAGTTGGTGAATTGCTCAGTCATTCACCCAGTGGGAGTGCTCAAAAACGTTTTGGGGAGAGTTGACGTTCTTATTTTTCTTGCTGGTTTTTATATAATCGACATGGAAAACGACAGGACGATACTTGTTCCGAAGTTCTATTAGGCTGACCCTTCCTAAGCACCGTAAATAAGAAGATCAATGTGATAAACGGTATGTTGATGATGGAATTTGATGGCTAGATCACAGAGTTTGACGTCTACAAAACGATTCAACCTCCCCACAATGTCGTCGGTCTAAATTTTATCGATGTTATTAAACATGTAGTTGATGAATTTTTAAGAAATAATTTTTCGACAATTTATGCAGGAAATCAGAAGATAAAAAAGACAAATTTAGGGAGTTGAAAAATGTTTTTTCTGAAGGATCTGATTTGCTAAAAATAAAGCCGAAATCATCATGGGATCGTTCGAAGAAACCAATGTTTGGTAAAGGAGATGTATTGGCGACCATTCTTTTCGACAAGATTTTAAAGCGGGGAAAATTCGAAGAAATCTTCATGATAATATTCAAATTTCTCATAAAGAATTTCTTAGTTAGAAAAAACAAATGAAGTGGAAGTGTTTATTACGGACCTGTAATTTGAAACAGATCATCGAGCTAATAAAGTTAAAAATAGCGCTTTATGGGAGACAACCCATATTCGTTTTAATTTATTTCAATGCTTCATTTTTATTTTCGACTTTAGTTTTGTTTGCTTTTGATTTTTGATTTTTTGTAGGTACCCCATTATTCGATCTTGAATTTTAAATGTGAGTTAGTCGACAGTTGTCCGAACCGATAGCAAATAATCGTTAAAAATCGAACCCCAGAGCATGAGAAGTACATGCACGGCAGCACCAAATTTGCAAGTGAGAGCAGCATTCTCACATAAAAAGGGGCAAGCATATCGGGCAAGGTTGGTGGATTTCACCCAAATTATGAAACTCACCGTTTCATTAATTGGGTGCACATTAGCACCATTTTTATGGGTCCCAGACGCATGATAAAAAAAACCCAAAAATTGGTCCCCATTTTTGTCACATACCCCACACTTATTTCCCTCAAATCTTAACATTCCCCTATTTGTTTTCTTCCAACCGCCCAAGCAACCCAATCATTTTCAACCACTTCTTCCAATCACCTTTTAAATTTTAAAACTCAAATAACTATCCTATTATTTTATCCTTTGACCTAATTGAAAATATATTTTATATTTTCAAGCCTTTGACCTTCTTTTCCTACGTGAAGTCGCAAACCCAAAACAAAATAAACTTTTTCCCTTCCATACTCAATCGTTCGCTGCTAACTCGTGCACTGACCAACCTTGCTCTGATTGACTGCCGCCTCTTTACCGTCAATCGTCATCGTCATTCAAACATTAGTTCCCTTACTCTTTTCCATATATTTTTCATATAAATTTTGCTCTCAACAATGGTTCAAACTAGAAATAAAATTGATAACCCATCCCGACCACCCGTCATTTTTGGTGGGGACGTCGACATTTTGTTATGCTTCTCATGATGGAGGTGCTAAGCGGCTCGAACTCCCAATCATGCAACCATCACTGCCTCATACACCCGCTGCCCGACATGGTAAGTGTCACATATCACTCTCGTGCGCTCGTTTTCCTACTCCGGAACCCATCTACGTGCATTAACAGTCTTCTTCCACCACAGTGATCATGATTCCACGGACTTTTTCGTGCCACCACAAAGCATTGTTGGATCATCAAGAGCACGATCGAGCCATGCTTTATTAGCGGCTACTCGAACCTTACACACGACACCATCAGTATCTTAGTCTTAGTCAATGTTGGATTATGCCCCATCATTTACCGCATATTCCGCCACTGCCGATCAACCTGAAGTTAATTCTGAGCCTGTCGATATTGAACCACTAATGGTGTAACACCCTGTATTTGGCTATTCCGAAGATTTTTGAAACAATTTTCCGTTTCAGACCGGTATTCCACCAAAGTCGAGCCCTGAGCCATCGTCAGTGCCCGAGCAATCCTCTTCATTATGCCCATTCTCCGGGCAGCACCATGCTTCACATTTTGCTGCACATTCAGATGAATCCGAGGATGTTGGGGATGATACATTCGACCTCTTCGACGAGCGCAATCATTGTGGCTGAACTTACACAATTTTGATCGAGGAGGTAATGCAAGGGTATCTCGATTTCAATGGTGACGAAGTGTTACTATTCAACAACATTCACCATCGACGATTTCAGGTATGCAAATATATCCCATCATATACACTTGATATTTTGCATTTGAGTGATGATGTTGCACATTATTTCGATGCCATTGGCTGGACTCCGTACTCTAATATTCGATGCAACACTTATTACGAGACAATCTTTGAGTTTTACATGACTTTTAAATTCTCACAAAATCGTGTTGCAACTTTTCGATTGTTGGATCAATATTTTAGAATGACATTGGTTGATTTTAATTTTTCCATGGGGTTGGTGACGAATGTCACAGACCGAGATTTTCTAACGTCTTTGTGTGAGATCCCACGGGACTTTGACACCGACATGGCCTACGAGGCACTTACCAGCATAGTGGGAGTACAATTTGACTCTCGAACATCAAAAGCGAGCCACAGTCACGACCCAGCTCTTCGATATATCCATCAGTTTCTAGCATACAACTTCTTCGGACGTATCGATACTAATTCCTGCTTAAATAAGGTTGAGTTATTCTTTTTGTGGTGTATGCAAACCATGCCAAAGGTAAACTTAGGGTATTGGTTTGTGCACACATTCAAAAAAGTTGTGCGAACTAATCGATCCTTATATTACGCACCTAGCTCAACATTTATTTTCAACAACATTCGATACTACTAATTTCACTTATGTTTTTTCCTATGGATGTTTTGGACTCTAGGTGCTTGGATTCCATGGGAGTTCTTGTTAGAACACTCGTCGCTCTACACATTGTGCCTCTTGACACCACCACACCATGCCATGAGCATGTCTTTATAAGTAGGGTTGATCCTTTATCAGCACCGGTGGCTAGCACACAACCGGACGTGCTAGAAGAAATGCAAGGTGTTCAAGGTCACCTCGCCTATATCGAATCCAATCTCGCCGAGATTACCTCCTACCTACGACTGGGATTGTCTCGACATACCCGTGATTGGTGGTCGTCATTAAACCAGGGAGTCTTCTTTTTGCCTCTCCTATGCATCTTTATTCTGAATTACGTTTTGGGACAAAACGAACTAAGTGAGGGGGAGTATAGTTGGATTTTTCCTCGCTTATTGCATGCTTGAAATTGAATATTTTGATATTAATATGCTTGATCGATTGATTGCTCGTTCTCTTGATTTGTTGAGTAATTTGATTGTTTTCCAATGAATTATCTAATTTCGCTTTGAATTGACGTTGAATGCATGATGGTTCGTTGGTTTAGCTAGTTAATATATCGAAATTATGATGTTCCATGGATTATTGGTTAGTTGATGCATTCACTTGATTCATTGAACCTTTTTTGGTGAGAATTGAGCCTAATGAGCATGAATTCTTTGTTTCATTCTTTCTCTTTGTTTCTTTGTGTGTGTCGAGCATTGTTTTTGCATTCTAAAACTTGTGGTTTGATTCTTTTTTAGGCTACATGCATAATGAATTCGATGCTTTTGGATGATAGAGGCATTAGGATTAATCATTTTCTCTACCACAATAAAAAGCATACCCTTTAATTTACCCCTTAGTAAACTAAGTTTGAGCCGATTTTCCCTTTTCTTTGATTTTCATATCATAATATTAAACCCGAAGCCTTTTCCTTCATATCCCCTATTTTCATACCCTTGTTGAGACCTTGATCATTCACTTTCGTCACCACACACAAAAAAAGAGAAAAAAAACAATTGAAACGGTGAAGAAATACTGTTGGAAATGTTGTTCGATCCGAAAAAAGGTTTTGAAAAAAATAGCACCCCTTTGTTCGAATGGCAAAAAGAAAAAAGAAGAAAAATGACCCTTGATTCAAACGATTATCCCTTGGTTGTTTTATTTTAATTCTTTTCATTATGCTTCAGTCTTATTGGTGGATTGTTTCAATGACTCTTTGTCTCAATAATTTTAAACCTTTCTTTTCGGCATATTTCCCTACCTAAACCTTAGCCACGTTATAACCCGATTAAAGACCTCTTGACTCTTGCATTGAATTTGTTTTTATGTGGTAGAGATTAGATCACATTACAAGCTTATGGTTATTCATTGACTTGCTTTGGCTTGAGTGTTTCTTGTCCTTAAACACTTTGAGTGAATCCTTTGTGTGGTAATCAAGTTGTGCATCATGAGATTAGTAGCCATTGGAATGTCTTGTTTCGATCATTTCCTAGCTTTGCAACTTGCTTGATTTCTTTCTAAGTTTCAATTCTTTGTTTAATTGTGGTTTATTGGGGCAGTTGGATTATGATATGAATTAAGGAATGGCAACCTATGGATTAAAAATTAAAAATACTCAAACAAAAAAGATAAAAGACATAACATAAAAAACAGGAGAACCAATAGGCATCGGCGATCGACAACCACCAATATGATTGGTGACGCTGTCGGCTAAATAAAAATTAAAGAGAAAGAAGAAGATGGCACAAAAATATTGAAAGAAAACTAAGTTGAAAAAAAAAAGGTGACTAGAGTTTTTTTAAATTCTAACTTAATTATCAATAAAAATGTAAGTCAATATTAAGTTATTCATTGTTTATTCCTCTCATGTGTAATTTATTATTATTATTTGTTTAAAATCGTGTAAAGGGAGTAGATGATATTAAATTATTAATAGTGGAGTTTCATATGTAGAGCTTCTTCGTCCATCATGCCATAATTAAAAGGGAATTGAAAACCCATTTAGAGAAATTAAGATAACAACGTAGATGTATTTACGATCCCTTTTTCTCCTTTCCTTCTATACCCAGCAGGCAGAGCATACAATAGAAATACATTAAGGCTATAGTACTATTTAGTAACCTGGAAACATTGGTGGAGGTGGTGACGAGTATTGGAATCCAATGTTTGGTGGGAGGACGATATCCACTTTGGGAGGTGGTGCAAGTTTGACAACAGGTGAAGGTGGGGATCGTACTGGTGGAGGTGGAGAATAAACATGTGGTGGCGGAGAGTAGATTAATGAAGGTGGTGAGTGCATCAGCTGGGGTGAAGAAGGAACAGGTGGTGGTGGTGGTGGTGGTGAATGGACAGGTGGTGGTGGGGAATGGGCTGGTACAGGAGGTGGAGATTGAACTGGTATCAGAGGAGGTGAGGGGAGTGGAACAGGAGGTGGGGAGTGGACTGGTACCGGAGGTGAAGATTGAACTGGTACCGGAGGTGGAGAGTGGACTGGTGGAGGTGGAGATTGGACTGGTGGAGGTGGAGAATGGACTGGTACCGGAGGTGGAGATTGAACTGGTAACGGAGGTGGAGATTGAACTGGTACCGGAGGTAGGGAGTGGACTGTTATCGGAGGTGGAGATTGAACTGGTAGCGGAGGTGGGGAGTGGACTGGTACCGGGGGTGGAGACAGAACTGGTGGTGGCGGGGAACGAACTGGCACTAGTGGTGGAGATTGAATTGGTGGTGAAGTTGGAGGTGGAGATTGAACTGGTATCGGAGATGGAGACGGAACTGACGGTGAAGGTGAAGGAACAATAGGAGCCGGTGGTCTAATAGGAGACGGTGGAGATTGATAAATCGGATCGGGTGATGGTTTTGGTTGTGGCTTGGGCATTGGAGGAGCTCGAACCGGTGCCTTCGGGGGGTTAGGCTTAGAAGGTAAAGGCCCTACAGCACACTGGTCCTTGCTACAATCAACCGGATTACTCACCACCGATTGACATTCATTATTCAACTTCTGATTTAACCGACCAGCCACACAATTACCAGAATCATCCAACACAATGGTGTTCCTTTCAGGCGATACACAACCTTTAGGCTCCTCAGTGAAATAATTGTGAGAAAAGGTGAAATTAGACAAGCTTGGCAACTTGCAGAGATTTTCAGGCACAGCTCCCGTCAACTTGTTGTGAGAAATATCCAAAATGTCAATGCTCTTCAAGCTCGATATATTTTGTGGCAAACTACCGGTGAATGAGTTGAAGCTAACATCGAAAATAGTGACATTGGCAAGCAATCCAATTTCTGGGGGGAAACAACCACCAAGGTCATTGTTCATGAAAAGGATTTCATTCAATCTCCCCATTTTCCCAATGCTACGTGGAATACAGCCTTTGAACTTATTGTTGGCAAATGTCACGACCGAGACCAAAGAGGTTCCAATTGTTTCGGGGATTGAACAAGTGAACCGATTGTTGTTTAAAAACAATGCATCCAGCTCCTTCTCAAAGATCTCTGGTGGTAAACAACCTTCAAAATTATTGTATCTTATATCAAGATACTTAATGGTTGTCCATGTCATTACAACCTCAGGGAATGGGCCAACGAACCGGTTGTTGCTTATATCAAATTCGTACATAAGATTAAGCCTTGAAAAGCTCTTGGGGATAATACCACAAAACCTGTTGGAATTTAAATGGATCAATGCAAGGTCGGTCATCAACCCCAACTCTACTGGAAGATAACCGGCAATGTCGGCATGGTTAAGGTCAATACCAGCCACGACCGTCAAATTCGGGTCATCCAATGCCGGAGCACAAAACACGCCTTTGTAGCTACACACATTGGACCCAAACCAGTTCCGGGTGATGTTCAAAGGGTCGGAGTACATAGCTTTTTTCCAGGCTTGAAGAGCAATGAAGGCCCTCCTAAGCCTTTCATTTTTGAAAGTTTCCGTTGTTTTTACTGTATATTCAAACCCATCGGGGAGATCACCATTTTCGGGTAGAGCTAAGAGTTGACGACGAGCGATATAAGACGCTTCGTTGTCGGATAATGCAGAAGTGGGTATAGCTTTATACAAGAAAAAACAAAAGAATAAAAGAAAGCAGCCCAAGGCCGGAAGAGCTTTCATTATTGGCCACCTTGGTCTGCCCAAGGCTGCTTTTGCAATGAAGATGGAACCGTAAGAAGAGGATTATATAGGGAGAAAAATGTCTAATTTTAGCTACCGGAGAGATTGTTGGATGGCTTATATATTTTTAGAGACAAATTGGTGGCCTTGTGAGAAGTAAGGTTTATTAATGAAATAACTTGACACAAATTCTGTTGACAAATAATCAAGAATAATATATATGTATATAGTTTAATTAAATAACTTGACACTAATTCTATTGAAAAATAATCAAGGAATCATAAGTACTATATATATATATATATATATATATATATATATATACATACATATTATTTATTAAATTTTTAACTAAGTTGATTTCATGAAATAACTTGAGAAGAATTATGTTAAAAAGCAATTTAAATAATCTCATTTAAAATAGCACGAACCAAATAATTTCGGTGATTAAGGGATTATTACACCTCATATGCAAAGGTATATGGGTGTCATTTTCAAAGTCTTTAAACAAATATTATCTTGTATTATCTCGTATTAATAAAAAAATCATAAATATTATTTCAGAAATGTTTCTATCTTTTCATTTTTATATAAATTTTCTTATTTTTTATATCTTTATAAATGTACAATAATTTTGGATCAATTTTGTTTTTTTATATATGATATAATATACTAGAGGAACTTTATTGGGAAAAATAAGGTAGTATACTAATTTACTTGGATGTCTTGTATGTACAGCTATGTATCAAACTCTGAATATATGAGAATTTTGGTGAATTTCAAGTGTTAATAATAAGATGCTTCAAGGGGAATGCCACATTCATTGGTTCGTGCATGTTATAATTATTTTCATTCATGTTTCAAATAATCTTTAAAATTTCATTGGTTCATTTTATTATTGGCCACCTTGGTCTGCCCAAGGCTGCTTTTTCAATGAAGATGGAACCGTATGAAGGGATTATATTGGGAGAAAAATGTCTAATTTTAGCTACCGAAAATATTGGGGAACGGTTCAATTTGCAAGGCTTTGAAATAAAGGAATATACAATTTGGGTTTTAGTTTGTAATTGAGTTTAATTATGTTTTTCAAGGTTTTTTTTATTAATATGCTTTCCAAATCTATATATATCATGTACATGGACAAATGCAGGATTTTAAGTTAGGGGGCGAACTTGAACTTATAAAATTTCAGGGGACGTACTTAAACCTATAAAATTTTAGAGGGACAAAAATAAATTTTTAATAAAAATATATATATATAGAAAAAATCTAAAATAAGTATTAGTTTATATTTTTAAGGGGGCGACTACCCCACCCGCTTCCAAACCCATCATGATTATATATAAAAATCAAAACCACTCAACACAGATGCAATAAGTATTGTTACTTTACTATAATTTTTGATAATTATTAAATGATAAAAATAAAATCAAATAATATGCTTGCTATAATTGTACTACATAAAACGTTATTATTTCATGCACAGTAGAGAAGTGTATTTCATAAATTTATATATATTTAAATCTTGTAATTTTTTTTTTTATGTTTTGAGAATTAGACGCGAATCACATAGATTGATTAAAGGGAACTTTAAACACTTTAAAAATCGAAGTAATTGATTCGTTCATTAAGAGACTTCCACATAAGAATCTGATTCTGTAATTCCACTTCATTTGAATCCATAAACAAGCAAGAAATTTTGTTCCACTGCGAA
Source organism: Hibiscus syriacus (assembly GCF_006381635.1). Taxonomy (NCBI): domain Eukaryota; kingdom Viridiplantae; phylum Streptophyta; class Magnoliopsida; order Malvales; family Malvaceae; genus Hibiscus; species Hibiscus syriacus. The sequence goes on along the minus strand of NW_024062694.1, from coordinate 219,958 downwards.
CTAAAAGCATCGGGAAGCTCATCTAACGTCTACAAATCAGCATCTTCAACAATTAAAACTCTCAAGACTCATTCATTCTTCTCTATATTCATCATCTCATCTAACCATTATAACCAAGCTAAAATTTCTGATGTGCCCATTCTATTTTTGATTTGAGAAATGCTTCTCGACCATCTCAAGTATGTGTCTGAGCTGAGTGTAATGGTTCAGATGATGCTTCAAGAGAAGTTGTCTCGAAAGAGATAGAATTCGTTTCAAGGGAAACGATCTCAAAGATATTTGTTGTTTCATGAAAACGGTTTCAAGGGAAACAAAATTTTGCTTTAAGGGAAATAAATTTGAAGATTTTGTGTTTTAAGAGAAACTGTCTCAAGGGAGACAAAATTTGTTTTAGGGGAAATAAATTCAAAGATTTTGTTTCAAGGGAAATTGTCTCAAGAGAGACGAAATTTGTTTCAAGAGAAACTGTCTCAAGAGAGACAAAACTTAGTTCCAAAAGAAACTGTCTCAAGGGAGATGAAATTTGTTTCAAATAAAACATATTCAAATAATTTGTTTCAAGGGAATCTGTCTCAAGAGAGACAAAATTTGTTTCAAGGGAAACTGTCTCAAGAGAGACGAAATTTATTTCAAGGGAAATGTTTTCAATGTTTATGTTTCAAGAGAAACTGTCTCAAGGGAGACAAAATTTTGTTTCAAGGGAAACTATCTCAAGAGAGACAATTTGTTTCAAGGGAAATGTTTTCAATGTTTATGTTTCAAGAGAAACTGTCTCAAGGGAGACAATATTTTGTTTCAAGGGAAACTATCTCAAGCGAGATAAAATCTTCTTTTTAAAAACAGTCTTGAGTGAAATGAAATGCCTTCTTTCGAGTGAAACAGTCTCAAGTGAGACAAAGTATGTTTTAAGAAAAGCAATCTCAAGTGAGATAATCATCTGCATTAAATGAGACTGTCTCAAGCGAGACAAAATTTATATTGGAAATGTTGAATCTAAAGATGAATATCGATCTTTCAATCTGTCGAGTTGGTTGAAGTGTGACTTCTTGTTGCTGAGTTAAGCAACCACCATCGATTTTTACAAACTCTTTTGAATCAAGTATCTTTCGCCTTGAAGTTGAAACTTGACTCTAAAGCTGCAAAACTTATGTATGTGAAAAAAATGATAAATATGATGCTCTAAAATGTATGCATAATGAATGAGTTCTTGTTTTATTCCTTGGATAGAATCTCATTTTTAGTCTGTTGGTTCCTATATGTGGAGGAAAAGCCTTCGAAAGATCTAATCGTTCGCATCAGGATTTTGAATCCCCAGAGATGCCCCAATATTCAATGTTGAATCTCCAAAAATGCCCCAACATTAAAAGTGTCCCTATTGTTCCTCATTTCTTGCTTCAACATTAATTATAAGCATGAGATTATTTTCTGAGTGCCACATGTCATTTACCAAGATCCACTCTAGAGAGATTGTCTTGTTTGAAAAAATATTTCTCTTTTATTTTCAAAGTTCTGAAAATATTAATTAAAAGAGTTTCAAAAAATGTTTAATCAGAAGTTTTGAAAATATTGCACCTTTCACGGTTTTACAATTGAGACAAATCATAAAACTAGAGTTCATTGGATATCAAAGAATTAATTACAATGTTAATCCTTCAATAAATTATAGCTATTTGACATGTGCCAAGATCAAAGCTATTTTTGGGAAATGGTTAAGTAAAGAAAGGATAAAAAAGTCTCAGGTTATTGTGTTTGGTCAAAGGTTTGGCATTTTTTGTTTATTTGATGCTCAAAGGTTTGATGGGGTACCTTGTATGCTCCTCTACTGGAAATGTTCTCCGACTCCCAACTTTCATGGTCATGCTCAGATTGTGCGATGCCTTATCAAGGAATTTGTGCGATCGCCTCAGCTGCCCAATTTTTGTATTCGAGCTGCCATTTCAGGTTTTCAACTCAAATCCTCTTTTGGTTTCAAGACGTCATTCATTTACGTATTGAACCCCCTTTGTTATTTTTCTCTATCATATATTAATTACATTGTTTTTTGCAAATAACGATTAGTCCTGATGGGCGGGATGAAATCTGAAGACAGTCTCTTCTGTTTAGAAATCCATGTATGATTAGAAGGGACTTTTAAGGCATGTAATATAGGTCATGGTTCATGGTTATGAAAGAAAGGGATAAAAGTCTCAAACAAGTATTTAAGGGTGATTGAACCAAGGATCAATTCATTCTGATGTCTTCAATCATATCTTGCTCAATTTGAATATGCTCGTATGTGTGTCTCTCTTGATGCTCTATGATCTTCGAGTGGAGTGATTCAGTAATTCAGAAATGATTGTGCTTGATCAATCTCATTTGATGCTCTATGATCTTCGAGTGAAGTGGTTCAGTGATTTGATCAATCTCATAGTTTGAATCTCGATGTGTCGTTTGAATCGAGAGAATCTTTGCATATGCATATTGTTTTCTTTTTTCTTCAATTTTCCTTTGTTTTTTCTCTTTTTATTTTCTCTTTGCTTTTTTTCTCTTTTTTCTCTTTTTGTTCTGATTGAATCTTCGCACTTGGCATTTGGTTCACCTTTCGGTATCTCATCTGAATCAATGTCTTCACTCATGCGAGCAGATTTTCTCCACCTTGCCCCCAGTGTGGAGGGTAATCCTTGGTTAGGGTTGAATCAGAAGAAAAATACTATAGGCTCAAAAGGGGACACAAGAGATATATATTTTCTCCTGTTGTGAAGGGATGAAGAAAGAAATTCGTTCATCATTTCATACATGGAAGTCCTCACAGAATATGTATCCCCAGGGGGATAGATTTTCAGGATTAATTTTATTCACATGAAAACAGTATAATTAATGCATGGTAGAATTATTTCGAGTGAATTCTTCTTTCTGCTTCTTGCCCCCAACATGTCTCAATGTTCAGGCTCCCTGCGAGATGCCCCAAGTTGTGTCTTAGAAGAATGCTCATGTTCAAATGAACAACTTAATGACTTGGGTTTTAATGGTATAAAAATGTCAATTTTGAGTCTAAAAAGACAATGATGTGACTTTATTGACTCAAAGAAAGGTATGGGTGTATCAAAAAGATAAAGGCATTGTTAAAAAATTTCAAAGGGAGGTAATGTCAAAATTTTGTCTTTTTGGTAATGATCATGAGTTATTTTGGGTAAAGAATCAAGGTATTTTATTTTGGGGTTTGAGACAGGATAAGAAAGGTATAACCTTGTCATGTGTCAAAAATCCATAATTCTTGAAGAATTAAAAGAATCCTTAATTTATTTAATATTCGAAAAACTAAAGATTAAGATTTGTTCAATTGCTCCACCTTAGAAAGTAGCATAAATTCAATCGTTTAAAAGATTAAGCGAACATGAAAGATCAAAGACGTTTTCAAACAAAACAATCCTCTAAGTGCAAATGATATATGCAATGCCCCTTCTTCGGCTGTCCGTGCCCCTGAACCCAGGTTTTGGATCTCACGCTTCAGCGCCTTATAGTTCTCAAAGAAATGTTTGGAGCATCCTATGTGGCAACTGCAAACAGCTTCAACATCGTAGCCCTTAGGATATGTGGACTATTTTCTCAGATCATCTTGGCAGGCTTAGTCGTACAACCAGCTGATCGAGCTCATTCGTTATGATTTCAGTTTTTTCTTTTGATGTTACAATCTTGCTTCCATGTGGTGTCATATGGTTAAAACCACTTCATCGAATTCTCCATGAAGAAATTTCATGTTTATGAAAATGCTTAAAAATGAAATGTAGATGCAAAATACAAAAAAGCATGAAATGTTCGAGGCATTGATCCAAAAACATGTTTGTTATTGTAAATAACCTTTATTGGGACAAAAGTGTTTTATCTTTTAAGAGACAATAAACATATTTAAAGGTACATCCGGACTAAATCCTCTAGACCCGGAATAGGTTGACTAGTTATTTGCCTTCTTCTTTCACCGGTTGAATAACCTGTTGAACCACTCCGGCCTCTCTGGATGAACCGTGAAAATGTTGAGTTGTTTTTTGCACTGGTTCCCAAAAAGTATCGAATGACTGCATCTCTGGCTTTCATCCTTTGCTGAATCGGAAATTCCATTGAAATCCTCCATCAAAGGGATTATCCGAAGTTCATTTGCTTGTTTCTTGAATTTGTCGATAGTGACTTGCCATCTTGTTCTTGTTGTATTTGAATGAACTCTCGAGGTCAGTAACCTTTTTCTCGTCTTGCCCCTGCCACCTTTGTCAACCCATTTTTGAAAAGTTAACTTTTGATGTACTTGATTGTGGGCACCATGTCTTCTTGATCGATTGTGACACATAGTTGTCTTGCAAATTGTCATCATTTTCTTTCTGAGTCTTTTCTGACCATAGCCAGACCCCTACGTTTTTTATCTCTTGTATTACAACCCTTTTGTCCATTAATGCAAATTATTTATGGTTAACAAACACGTTTTTTTGTGGATCAACACCTCTTTTGAATGATGTAGATGATGGAAAAAAATAAAAGAGAGAAAAAATAAAAAGAGTTAGTAAGATAAAGATAATAATAATGAAAATAAAAGGTCCTACCCCACATGATATCTACCCCACATGCTTTAATCCTACCCGGACATGATCTCTATCCCGCATGCTAATTCCACACAAATCCTAACCGCATATTTGTCTAGTTCGCATGCTTTGAACAGAAAGTAAAACATGAAACAAAGCAACCTAGGGTTTGGAATGAGGTTTTGGGGTGGGCTCTAATTCTCCATAGCCTCCCGGTTTAGGTTCTAAAAAATGGGACCCAAGTTCTCCTTGCCGGTACCCCCTTGGGCTTACCAGACCCTTAGTCCTAAGCCCATTACAAGCTTATGTGGACTAAGTTAAACTCAAGAGGAAACATTTCCTTATGCCCGCACGGTGAATAAATTCACACGAAGACATAAGGTATATGAATCCCGAAGGCTACTTGCTAGGCCTGCACGGTGAATAAATTCACACGAAGGCGTCGCTTTCACCCCAACTTAAAACGGTTCGGAGCTCGGGTATAGAGCTAGAGATGAAAACTTTTTCAAAAATCTGAAATAATGAAAAAAGTCAGTACAACTATTTATTTGAAAAAAATAATCAAAGATAAATAATTGGAATCGAATAAATAAATTAAAATTTAAACTTTTAATTTTCGCTAAAAAAAGACAACCGAAAATTAATTTCGACCTGACTCACTTACCTGTCCCCAGCGGAGTCGCCAACCTGTCGTAACCGTCTTTCGGTTGGGCCCTGGAATTGGGCTTCGACTTGAAAAATGTGGATTGGAGTTGCCATCGACCATTTTAAAACGAATTTAGGTGGGTCGAACACCATCTTACATGATCTGCGTTTTTACCAGAAATGTGTCGGGTTCAGGAGTCGGTTACGATCAAGGAAGGATTAGCACCCTTGAACCGCCCTTTCGATACCAATTAATTTGTCAGTTGTCTTAGTTGCGAAAATTCGAAATTTAAATTAAAATTTAACAGACCCGATTCAAATTACTTACAATTGATTGATTTGAATACCCTTAAAAGATAAAAAAACGTTTGATTCGTAGCGGAGTATAAAATCGAATTAGGATAGCAAGTGTGCAAACGTGAGAATAATAAATAAAACAAGAAAAAATGAAAAATAACAAAACACGTAAAAAATAATAAAATTAAATAAAAATAAACAAAATGAATAAAATGTTAAAAAATAAAGACACAGATAAAGGGAAAATATTAATGGAGTAAAAAAATAAAAAAAGGTAAAACAAATTAAAAAGGAATAAAAATAATGTGTACATATAAAGTAGTATTTACTAAAACAAATAAAAATAATAAATATATAATACTAAGTAAAACAAATAAAAATAAAGATATACATGATATTAAGAAAAAAAATAATAGAAAAAAATAAAATAAAGTAAAAATATAATATATATAAATAAATAAATAAAAAATAGAATATTAAGAAAAAATATATATAAAAACATATAAAATATAATATTAAGAAAATATATATATACATAGTAAATAGAGAAAAATTAATACATCTATACATATATATATATATATAATGATATAAGATATATATAATAAAAATAAAAAAAGGAATATAGTAAATAAATAAAAAAATATAATTAAAAATATATATATATATGGGACAAAATTAATATAAAAGTAAAATTAAAGGGTAAATTTCATGGTAAATTAAAGATTAAGATTGACTTAGGGGGAATATTAAATACTTTAAAAAAATGAACATGCCTTGGGAGTAAATCTAGGTTCGAAACTTCGAAACCCCACTTCTTTTTGGTTATCAGTGCAACCCACAGTTTAGGTTATTCAAACCAAATCTCAAGAAAAATAACATGCACATGCGAGAAATAAACGAATCAATGTAAAAAAGATGCTACCTTTTATTTCCTTTTCGAATCGTTTACAATAGCTTTGTCTTTGTATTTTTTTCGTGATTTCCTCTGTATCTTGTATGTAAATCTGTATCTTACAAATGGGGAGGATTACATATATTTATAGTGAAAAAAAAACTAACTAACAATAGAATCCTAATGCAACTAGACTCCTTGCTCGGTTGTTGCACGTTTGTTGGTGTGGTTGTTGTTTTAAAAGATATGGTGGTGGAAGAGTCCTCTTAGGAGAGGAACTCTTGCTAGCTCTATCTTTTAAGAAAATTGGTGTCTACAACTGTCATGAGAAATCTATGGTACGTGAGTAATATTATTGAGGACCCACTATAAAATGTATTAGGTTACTCTACCTCGTGTATCATTCAGATACATGAGTCATATGAGTAACAGTGTCGTATCATATAACATATAAAAATATCTTGTAGATTGCACTAGATTACTCCACCTCGGCACCACTAAGGCACACGAGTCATATGAGCAATCTATATTGGTGCAGCTTGTAAGCTTGTACATGTTCACACCACCTCTTGGCATGTATATTGCATCATTATCTCTCGCTTACATACAATATGCTTACTAAAAATCATATATTCATTTCGAATAAAATCTAATCATATATTCATTTCGAATAAAATCTCGTAAACAATGTGTTGAGTAGTTCATGCCCGAAACAATCATACACTATAAAATAAAATAATTTGATAAAGTCTATGCTCAATTACTATTAAAAACTTTTTAAATAAAAACGATCGAGGTTGACTCATCGCAAGTCTTCCTCATATTATCTCGTTAAAATGTTAGTTGCACTCACTCATTGCCTCACTTTGTTGTCTACTATTACTATCTCTTACTCTCAAACTTATTCTTTATCTTTCAACTGTCTCAGTTCCAAATTGATGAGTGTTCAGAATTGTTAATCTTTGTTCGTTATTTCTTCAATTTTGTGGAATTATTGCTACTGATTTGGTCATGTTATGCTTGTTTTCGTGCAGGTCCTTACTTTCTAGAATTAGTGACAAAACGGGCACATTCTGCATTTTTTTATTATTTGGTCACGGATGGAGACATGGGCACGACGCGGTCCGACGTGGCAGTTTTTAGAAGGTCCAGTCAGCGACGGTTCTAGAAAATTCCTCCGCACACCTTCTGGAAGATTGATGAGCAAAGTTGCATTATGAGACTAGCTTTAAGTTTGAATTTAAATTAAAAAAACAATTATCTTAGGATTATTTTATTTTATTTTCTTGTTTATCCTTAGGCTTTGAGAGGCTATAAATACCCACTTGGGGTATGCCTAAACTCATCACTCAGATTACAATTCTCTTTTCTCTCTAATGTTTATAAAAGCTTTCTCTTTTTACTTTTCAAGTTCTTTTCATTTTTCTTTTTATTTTTCAAGCTTTGTTTTCAATATGCTAATTATGACTTTTGTCATGCTTAGCTAAAATTTTCATAAGCCGAGAGCTGACGCGATGACTCAATTCCAAATGGAGAATTGAAACAGGCCCTTAATATCTTTGGAATATCTCTCTCAATCTTTGCGCTTATTTTTCAAAATCAAAACAGTTTTCAAAATCAAAGATTGACTTTAGTCAAGAAGTTGTTGCGATTAAATGTGCGGGAGGAAGATTCGGCTTATAGAAAGCAATTCAACTTCCTGGGAACACACTTGGTGAGATGGCTTTGCCAAGAGGGATTTGAGATCGGAATTGACGGTTATTGAAGCAACAATCCGAGTCGGTTGCCACGAACTTAAACAGAAATTGATCTACAATAATTGATGTTGTTAGAATCAATTACCGAAGCCGGAATCAAAGATTTCCTTGGGTATTTGGTATACAAGATAGAGTCACGGGGATTGCCCTCGTAGACAAAGTAATCGATGTGAATCCCGAAGAGAAAATCTTATTCGATGATCAGAAGGAAATTGAGTCAAAGCAAGGATTGGGGCTATTTTACAATATTTATTCACAATCTCTATTCTTTTATTTTTATTTAAATTTTTTTTAAAAGATTACTTTTATTTATTTAATCGCTTTTATTATTTAAATATCTCATTACCAAACCCCCCATTTATTACTTTCATGCTTGGTGTAAACAAACCGAACAAAAGTTTATAATTTTTTAAGTCCCTATGGAATCGACTCTTACTTCTCTATACTGCGAATTTCCTTATTTATTATCTAAGAAAAAGGAATTTTATTTGACATCGAAAACGACAGTTGTCAAATTGGCGCCGTTGTCGGGGACTTCACCAAAGTTACTAATTTTTTATTGCTTTTATTTATGGCCAGGACTAATCCGAGAGCATTTGTGGAGTACGACCCAGAGATTGAAGCCAAAGCTAGGAGACTCCACACACAGACACTTCGGGAAATAAGGAGACTGTAACATCCTAAACTATGTGTTAGTGACTAAATCGTAAAGTTTCAGAATTTGGTTACTAAAGTAGAAGAATGGAATAGTTCAATAATTATTTGGAAATATTGCTTGAAAGATGTTAGTAATTATTAGATGAATTGAAGGGCAAAAGGGTCATTTACAGGGAAAATAATTAAATATGGTTATATATTAAACACATGTAAGAGAAGAGGAAACAAAGTGGTTTCTAGAGTTCTCTTCATCTTTCTTCTTCCTTCACGCGTGAAAACCAAGAGCTAAAGGTGAGTTTTCTGATTTTTGAGTTTCTGGTTAAATATATGGTTGAGTTTTGTAGGTGATAATTAAGCTTAAGGAGAGCTTAAATTATTTTGAAACAATAAGATAAAGAGAATAGAGGGAATTAAAGCAAAGAGAGGAATAAGTGAAATCTTGAAAGATGGTTCTTTAATGAGGTTTAAGAGTGAATTTGACTTGTCATCAATCTAATTAACATGTATGAAGTGTTAAAATTGGATTTGTAACATGTTTAAATTTGGGTATGATTCTTGAATTTCATAAGGAGGAGAGGATATGAAGGTTAAAGAAGAGATTATTGAGTAGAAATGAGTGCAAGTATGTGTATGAAAGTTAGGATTATTAAAGGAGGCGAAAGATGAAGATTTGAGCTGAAAAGAGAGTGAATTTCGTGCTCAAGATGTAATTTCTGGGTAGTGTGCATCGATGCATCTTCAATGTGTATCGATGCACTCTCAAATAAATGAACATCGAATGCAATTAGTGCATCGATGCATAAGGAGTGCATCGATGCACCCCATTAAAATACAAACATCGAATGTAAATTATGTATCGATGCAGGGGTAGTGCATCGATGCACATGTAAAGGGATGCATCGATACACTGTAGACTGTACCGATGCACTTTAATGAAAATGGAATAAATCTTTATTTAAGTCTAAGAAATGATAGATTATAGTATATTAATTGGATATTGATAGTATCAATACATGATTGTGTAGACATCGATCGAAAGCAAAGTTCGGATAGGTCGGCAAAGTAAGATACGCAAGGAAGAACAATAGCTCATGAGTGTTCATTGAGACCAGGTGAGTACATGATATTAAGTGTATGTTATGTATAGGGAATTAAGACTTACGATGAGTCTAATTCCAAAATTATGTGATTAGAGGTACTGAAGCATAAACATGTAGGGATAACTGAAGCATAAACATGTAGTGATATGGTGCTAAATGTATTGTATATGAGTAAATACATATGTTTAATTGATTGAATTTATCTTTATATGTGACCTATGTAAATGTATGTATGTATGACAATAGGTTATGTGATCCCATGAGATGAAATATATATGTGAAAGTGATATGACTTATATGTGTTTCTACTAGAATGTTACATGATAAGCTATGTATGCTAAATGAATGATGTGAATACATGGTAGTGTAATAAGCTAGGTTAAATGTTATAACTGAATGAAGGGATTGTATGAGAGCATGTATATGCAAACATGTGTTATGTGAAAAATAATACAAGTAAAAGTGAGAAGCTATGTGATAAGTGAATGTGAATTACATGGAATTATGCTACGTGAAAGCAAACTATGTGTCTACGTGAATATGTGAAAAGATATAAAAGGTAAAGCCCATGTAATGTGTTATGAGAGCTATATGTATAGTTGGCATGCCAAGAGTCGAGGGTTCTACGTGGTCCTATGAGACAAATTCTACGCGCCCCTAGTGGGAATTATATGAGCTGTGGTGACAGTATAGTGCACAACCTCTATGTACTCATATACCTTAAGTTCTCAAAAGAATGCATGGGCTTTAAAGAGAATCAATAATTGTTATGAGAATATGTGTGTTCATTTTTGAATAGATATTTGTGTTATGTGACATGTATAATGATAATTTTGGAATCATATGATAATGGGAATGAGGATAATAATAATGAGAGTATATGTGTTTTTGTAATATAAAGTGATATATGTGCTATGATATGATATTGGCAGATAAAAGTAGAAAATAATAAGAACTAACGTACAGATTGATAATAATGGAAATGATTGTACATAATATGTATAATTTGATATGATGCTACATGTACTCTTTGTGAAATCATATATGTATATGTGTGTATTGGTTATATTAAAGGATATATACTTTTGTATGCGATAAAAATACTAATTGTTTTTGCATGAATATGTGAATAGTTTCATTATATGTTTTATATGTCTCACTAAGTCATCGACTTAGCGTGTGAATGCTTCACACGTAGATTTGAGAAGCGAGAATGGATGTAGTATGGAACAAAATAGGTTAGTATATTCCTTACGATGATCAGATCAGAAACATATTGAACATATGTATTTTGTTTATAGAGTTTAGTGGCATGTAGTCACAAGATTTAAATTGAATATGCTCTGATCGGTTTTGAAGAAACAATTTGATTGTAATTATTATATGAAGTGCCTATTTTCTTAAATGATAATTTAAGATTTTACAGAATTTGTAAAAACAGAGTTTTAAAAAGCCAATGTGACATATCGGACTCGGATCAGGGTCGGATACGAGTTAGGGGTGTTACAGAGACAACAAACAAACCTAGAAGAAGAATCAAATTCAAGTGATACAAATCCGATGGCCGAACCTACTATTCGGGAGTTAGTCGCGACACCCACTGAGCAAGAACCTTTGTGCATTGATTTTCCCCAAGGCGAAACTCTGTATCAGTTGAAAACTAGTCTTATTCATCTTCTCCCTACATTGCACGGATTGCTAAACAAGGATCCACACAAACATCTTAAGGAATTTCATATGGTCTGCTCTAGCATGAGACCGTAGGGAGTAACCGAGGACCAAATCAAACTTAGAGCTTTTCCTTTTTTCCTTAGCCGATTCGGATAAGGAGTGGTTATTTTATCTTCCTCCTAATTCTATTACTATATGGGCTAAAATTACTCGTCTTTTTCTTAACAGTTTTTTCCCTGTGGCAAAATTAAGTGAACTACGAAGGAGAATACTTGGAATCAAGCAGCTTGATGGAGAGTCACTTTACGACTACTGAGAGCGATTTAAGAAGTTATGTTCTAGTTGCCTACAACGCGAGTTAACTGAATAAACACTCATTGAATACTTTTATGAAGGATTGTCTCCCCTGGAAATGAAGATGATCTATGCTGCTAGTGGCGGAGCCTTGGTGAATATGACTCCTACTGAGGCTAGGGATTTAATTTCCACAATGGCCACAAATTCCCAACAGTTCTGCACAAATTTTGAACCTTCTCGAAAGGTTTATGAGATAAGTTCATCTTTCTTGGAAAATAAAATAGATAAGTTAACTGAAGTCGTCAACTCTCTTGTTACAGGAAAAACTAGACCAAACCAATTATATGGAATATGTGCATTATCTGATCATCCGACAGACAGTTGTCCACTGATTCAAGATGACGCATCAACTCAAGTCAATGCAGTCGGGAATTCCAAGACCTCCCTAAAGAGTTTACAATCCCTACGCAATACATACAACCCAGGATGGAGGGATCATCTGAACTTCAGTTATGCTCAGAACTCAAGATAGAATCAAGATTATCAAGCGAGACCTCCTCCACCACCACAATAACCACAGAAGTCATCATTAGAATCAATTGTCGAGAGTTTAACACTTTCCCAGGAAAAATTCCAGAATCGTAATGAAGCCCACTTATAAGAGATAGACAAGCAGGTGAGCCAACTAGGTCAAACCATAGGCCACTTGGAATCACAAGGTAAGCTTCCGTCTCAAACTGAAGTAAACCCAAAGGAGAACATCAGCACCATCACTCTTTGGAGCAGTACAGTAGTGGTGTCACCTCTTCCATCGAACTAAGCAATCCAAAAGGAAAAGAAGTCTGATGATTCAGGATCCCAGAAAGAGAATGACGAAGAATAAATGGATGACATGACACCATTTCCTTATGACGTGCCACCGTCTTTTCCATCGAGGTTAGTTAAAAATGATAAAAAAAACTTAGGAAAAGGAAATATTAGATGTACTTCAGAATGTGGAAGTTAACATACCTCTCCTTGAGGTTATCCGAAAAGTTCCAAGGTATTGCCGATTTTTGAAGGATCTCTGTAAAACTAAAAGAAAGCTTATCGGGGTTGAGAAAGTGGATTTAGGTGCGAATGTCTCAGCAGTTTTCCAATGACCGCTTCCACCGAAGTATAAAAACCAAGGTATGTTTTCAATACCTTGTAAAATTGGTGAGGTTAAAATCAAGCGAGCTATGTGTGATCTAGGTGCCTCTATCAATGTAATGCCTCTCTCCGTCTATAATTTATTTCCACCAAGCCTTTGAAGGAGATGATAGTTACACTTCAGCTAGCTGATAAATCAATTATTTATCCTAAATGACTCATAGAAAATGTTCTAGTAGAGGTTGAAGACTTAATTTTTCCTGCTGATTTTTATGTGATTGATATGGAAAATGATCGTAGCAACATTGCTTCTGAAATCCTCATTGGTCGTCCCTTTCTGAACATGACAAATGCAAAAATTGACATTCGAAGCGGTATTCTTACTATGGAGTTCGACGGTGAGATCGTAAAATTTGATGTTTATAAAGCAATGAGATATCCGGATAATGTGCATAGTATTAATTTTGTTGGCCCTATTAAACCTGTTGATGATGAATTTAACTTTCTTGATGATTTATGCAAGGAATCAGATGATAAAAAAGATGACATAAGGGAGTTGAAAAATATTTTATTTGTTGATTTAGATTTGATCTTAACTTGTTGTAAACATTTTGATATTTCGATATAAAAAATTAAGTTAAATGAATTTTAAGATTTTCCAAATGATTTTCTAAGTATATTCGATAGAATTATTCGAATATCAAAACATTACTCCAAATCTTTCAAAGATCATTTTTAATCCTTACTCAAAGTGTAAAATTAAGTTTTAATCTTAAAACAATTTCAAAATAATTTTACAAAGTATTTCGAACCATTTCAAAGCCAAAAATTCCAGATTGCTCAGAGGGAACCGATTTCCCCCTAAGGGGGTACCGATTCCCCCATGAATGGTTTGGCTCCGAGAATTCCAGTATGCTCGGAGGGAACCGATTCCCCCCCAGGGGGTACCGATTCCCCCTTGTATAACGGTCGAAATATTTGAATTTTACACTTAGGGAACCGATTCCCCATAGGGGGTACCGATTCCCCCCACGCTACAAGCTGTTTTATTAATTGTTTTCACACTAAAACGGCTATATGATCTTCACTAATCATCCCCAACGTCCAGAAGTGATTCAAGGTGTATTTAAACAAGTTATGAAGCCCTTGATCAACAAGAAATTATAGAGAAACAAGAGTGAAAGCATCAAACACAAAGTTTGTCCAAATCAAGCCAATTTTCCTTTCAATATTCATTTTGCTTTCAAGGAACACCATTTGTGCTCATTTGTAATTATTTGTGAGTGTTCTTTTATTGTTCTAGAATTGTGCAAACATCTTACCTTGTGAGGTTTTCCTTGTAAGTTTGCAAATTTGTAATCTTCTCTTTGGGAAAGAGTGTTCTCAAGAATTAGGGTATATTCTTGAGGGTGTTGTAAGGTTATCTCTTTGGCCTCAAAAGAAAGACCAAATTAGTGAATTTGTTGGAAAATCCTTAGTGTGAATAGCTAAGGTAGTGGACGTAGACTTTGATTGAGAAAGTCGAACCACTCTAAATCGCTGTGCAATTACTTTCAATTTTATGCAAAAGCTTCCACCAAATTTTTAATTGCCAATTCACCCCCCTCTTGGCCAATTCCGTCAATCGATTAACTCAACATAACTCCTTTGAAAACTAAAGATTTATCTTCCCTTTTGCAGGCACCAAAAATTAAGTCCAAACCATCGATGAATCGTTTGAAGAAATCATTTTTTGGTAAAAAAAAGATGTTTTGACGGCCATTCTTTTCGACATGATTTTTAATTTGAGAAATATTCGAAGAAATCTTAATGAGAATTTTTGAATTTCTCATAAGAAATTTCTTAGTTGGAAAAAACGAATGAAGTGGAAGTGTTTGTCTCGAAACCTCAAGTCTAAATCAGGTCGTCGAGCTAACGACGTTAAACAAAAGCGCTTCATGGGAGGCAACCCATTATTTTTACTTATATTACATTTTTATTTTTTATTTTGATCGAGCATGTTTTATTTAATTTTTATTTTGTAGGAACCAAATTTTTTTTATTCAAACTTGAACGACGAAGATTTATGAAATTATGATTCGAACAATGCTAATTTTGGAGACTACTAAATAGTAAACAGTCGAACAAAACAGAAAAAATAATGCCTCAGTTGTGCGCATTGTTTCATTAAACGGCGCACATTAGCACACTCCTATGGAGACCGACGCACGTTGGCAAAACCGACATGAAATCCGAGGAGTATTCTATCCCTTCTCTTGCACTTTAGTTTTACGTTTTGAGGCAAAACGCTTTAAGTGAGGGGGAGTAGAGTGTATGTTGAATTTCCCTTTGATTTTCTTTATGTTTCGATGCTAGTATGTGTTGGTTGGATTTGTCGTAAATTTCATTGAATTTCTTTGTCTTGTTGAAAATTTTTGGAATGCTATGCTTGTTTGGGAACACATGATTGTTTATGATAGGATGTTGTTGATAATTGATAACATGAATTGTGATAAATTGGTGTTTTGTGATACTCCATGACTTTGTTGGTTGAAATGTGATTAGCTCAATGCATGAAAACAATTTGGTGAGATTTGAGCCTTTACGAGCATATCATTTTCGCTCTCATTTTGTTGGATTGAGTGTGTCGAATTTGGCATTGTTATTCTAGAACCTACATGTTAAATACTGTCGAGATTATACATGAACATGATGCTTAAAAATGATTTGGGCACCTTAGGATTAACCATTTTGTTTCCCCACTAAATTGCCTACTCATACATTTTTCCCTTAGTTAACCACTTTTGAGCCTATTCCCGCTTCTTTGTTTTCATGTTTACAAACCCCAACCTTTTATTTTATCACTCTTTTCTACCATTTTCAAGGCAAGTGAACAGTTATCCGATGTATGCTCCAAAAAAAGGAAAAAAGAGAAGGAATAATATTTTGAAAAAAAAAGAAGAAAAAAAGGGTTGTTCGAAAGAAAAAAAAAAGAAAAAAAGAGATCAAAAAAATGGAAAACGAAACAACAACAAAGAGAAAAAATGCAGTTCGAAAAGAAATTGCCTTGAATATTTAGCCTTTTCCCCACCTTTACCTAAGCCTCGTTACAACCAATAAAAGACCCTTTGATTTATGCATCTTGTTCTTATTAGTAGTGGAGATTTGATTTACTTGCAGGCTTATGGTAATATCGTGTCGATTCTGACATTGAGTGTTTCTTTACCCCAAACACATTGAGTGATTTGAGTGAATCCCGGTAAAGTGTTGAGTTATATGCATTGAGATTGATGAATGAATGGATGATTACAATTGAATTTAACTTGTTCCAATTAGTGGTATTCAATTGAAATATGTCTTGACTCGAATAATTCTTGTGATCTCTACCTTGCTTCCTTGAATATGAAACTTGACAAAGAACGATAAATGAAGTTTTTAACTAGTTTGATTAATCATACTTGAGGACAAGCATGAGATAAGTGAGGGGGAATTTGATGAGTGTTCAGAATTGTTAATCTTTGTTCGTTATTTTTTCAATTTTGTGGAATTATTGCTACTGATTTGGTCATGTTATGCTTGTTTTCGTGCAGGTCCTTACTTTCCAAAATTAGTGACAAAACGAGCGCATTTTGTATTTTTTTTTATTATTTGGTCACGGATGGAGACATGGGCACGACACGGTCTAACGTGGCAGTTTCTAGAAGGTCCAGTCAGCGACGATTTCTAGAAGACTTCCTCCGCACGCCTTCCGGAAGATTGACGAGCAAAGTTGCATTAGGAGACTAGCTTTAAGTTTGAATTTAAATTAAAAAAACAATTATCTTAGGATTATTTTATTTTATTTTCTTGTTTATCCTTAGGCTTTGAGAGGCTATAAATACCCACTTGGGGTAACCCTAAACTCATCACTCAGATTACAATTCTCTTTTCTCTCTAATTTTTATAAAAGCTTTCTCTTTTTACTTTTCAAGTTCTTTTCATTTTTCTTTTATTTTTCTTTTATTTTTCAAGCTTTGTTTTCAATATGCTAATTATGACTTTTGTCATGCTTAGCTAAAATTTTCATAAGCCGAGAGCTGACGCGATGACTCAATTCCAACGGGAGAATTGAAACAGACCCTTAATATCTTCATAATATCTCTCTCAATCTCTGCGCTTATTTTTCAAAATCAAAACAGTTTTCAAAATCAAAGATTGACTATGGTCAAGAGGTTGTTGCGATTAAACGTGTGGGAGGAAGATTTGGCTTATAGAAAGCAATTCGACTTCCAGGGAACACACTTGGCGAGATGGCTTCGCCAAGAGGGATTTGATATCGGAATTGACGGTTATTGAAGCAACAATCCGAGTCGGTCGTCACGAACTTCAACGGAAATTGATCTATGACAATTGATGTTGTTAGAATCAATTCCCGAAGCTAGAATCAAAATATTGCCTTGGGTATTCGGTATACAAGATAGAGTCATGGGGATTGCCCTCGTAGACAAAGTAACCGACATGAATCCCGAAGAAAAAATCTTATTCTATGATCAGAAGGAAATTGAGTCAAAGCAAGGCTTGAGGCTATTTTATCGTATTTATTCACAATCTATATTTTCTTATTTTTATTTAAATTGCTTTTATTTATTTAATCGCTTTTATTATTTAAATATTTCATTACCAAACCCCCCCCCCCATTTATTACTTTTATGCCTGGTGTAAACAAACCGAACAAAAGTTTATAATTTTCTAAGTCCCTGTGAAATCGACCCTTACTTCTCTATACTGCGAATTTCCTTATTTATTATCCGAGAAGAAGGAATTTTATTTGACATCAAAAACGACAGTTGTCACAAATTTTGATCGTGATATTCACGAACACCATTTGTCTCCATATATCAAATTCCAAAAACAAATGAATACTTTAATTCACATAATAAACTCAACTTCATATAAAAATTCTAAAAGAATTTCCATCGATCTATGTTCAATAAAATTTCCATTATCCAATCAAGAATCAACTTTAATATCACCATATTAACTTATCACTTTAAACACCTAGAATCATTCCTACATCAAATCTAACAATTAAGAATTTTTAACAAAATATTTTCTTAATTTTCTCCCTAGACCAAAACTTTGAAGTATTTCTCTTAATAGTCTTCATTTTGATTCCATCACAATTTAAACAGTAACACCTCGTTTCCAATCAATTCCAATCATTCACATAACAAAAACAAATCAAAATCAACTAATGTCCATGGGATATACATCGGTTGCCATTAAAAAACAAATCAATTCAATTAAAATCCTTAGAGTTTGATGGGAACGTGGTCGCATGCATGGTGTACAAGTCAACAACCAACGAAAGCCTTGTAACTAATTAAAGGCGACACATATATAGAAGGTGTCGGTGTTATAAATAATAAACCAGTACGCGTGGGAATTAAAGTAGTATTGTATTGCTGCGTGAACCATAGTGTTCCATTGCTCCATATAAACATATAAGCACGTAAAATTATCAAACCAAGCTTCACAGGACAAGAGGTAAGTCTGACAAATTGTTTTTTTCTCATGGACACCCGAAGTGGACCGTATGTCTCAACTTAGTCCCCTGATGATTTTTTAATCAACCTTTTATGTTTGTTTATGCTTCCATAACACTACTAGAACCAAAATTCAATCTTATTTCTTTGAATTCTCATTTCCCCTCCAACCACCAAAATCATCACTTTCACAAATCAAGCATTAAATAATGAGATTTTACTACCAAATGAAAGAGAATTTAATGAGGATTATTTTTATATTTCACACTTTAGTCTAAATTTAATTAAAATGGACCAAAAATTAAAAAAAGGCAAACCCACCTTTGACTATGGAGGTTCGACGCTCCGGAAGAGAGAAACTGATTTCTTAAAAATTCTAAGTAAATATCTTCTAATTTTGACTTTTAAAAGCTAATTAAATTGAACTTTTAATTCAATTTAATCCAAAAGTCTAAATTACCCTTAATAAATCCCTATTTTTACCTCATGCCATTCCTTTATTATATTTTAATATTCTTAAATAGCTGTAAAATTTCATCTCTCAATTTCCTTTTTTGACCATATAATTTTCCAAAATTTTATTTTAGTCACTACATTGCATTATTCCACTTTATAGTTCAATTTTCACCAAATTTCACCAATCCAACTTAAATTCCACTAATTAAAAATATCCACATACTTTTTATAACTCGAAACTACATTTCTTTAAATTTTTGTAGACTTCCGACTCAATCCGACTATCGAATATTCTTTCAATTTTTGTCATTTAATAAATTTTTATATGCAAACTCCAAATCAAAAATCTGAAACATACTAAAATATATGTCTTGGACTGAACTATTATTTACAAACCAAAATAACTTTTGAAAATTTACTTTTTAGTCACTAAACTTTTACAACTTTATACTTTGGTCTCCAAACATTCCAATTTCTACATCCCAACCACTATTCCAAAGTTTGGGTATTACAACAACGCTCGAAAAGTACCGTTGAGTACCAGTAACAATGAACACTGCGGAGCAACATTAATTTAATTTATAAAAAATTAAATTCTAAATAACTCATCTTATAATTATAAATTAGTTAAAAAATTAAAGATAAATATTTAAAATAAAATATTAACTACATTATTTTTAAATAATTTTTAAAGGTAAATTATACTTTTTTATTGTTAAAAAAAGATCATGGAAATAATGTAATTAATATTTTATTTTGAATAATTTACCTTTAAATTTGTAATTAATTTATAATTATACGTTGAATCCTATAAAATTTTAAATTTATATAAATTAAATTAAAGATGGTCAACGGTATTTATCATTAGTGGTGCTCAGCGGTGCTCGTCAAACGTAACAGACTCATCCTTTAAAGTTCATAGTTATTCAAATATGCCGAATGATATTTAAATAGATACACTTGTAGAATCTAAATTTTGTACAATCTATATACCAAATAATTTTTTACATATTATATTTAGGATTTGATTGATTAAATTCGAGAATCCAAATTATATGTTTTAAGAGAGATGGTGATTTGTGAATAGAATGTTAATATAAACAGGTAGCAATAGAAGGGAAGCTTATTTAAGTCATGAAAGGAAACCATTCCTATCAAAGACTGACCAGAGATTATTTGGTGATGGGTTTATAATATAATCATCAAAGTATTTGGTGAGACACACTCAATATTCATCCAGCTACGACTTCATTATTATTGGTTGTATACCATAAGTAATTTGTGTTACATATCATTAATATTAAAGACTATTTGTCTATAGTCAAGCCAATAATATTTGAGTTCAATCATTGATGAAAACCCAAATATATTTTGTATCATTATTTATCTGTTAGCAGGGTCGGCCCTGAATCCAGACGTGGAGTGTGACTGCCTAGGGCCTAGGTTTGAGGGGCCCATTCTATACACCACATTACCGCCTAGGATTAGAAACCCTTCCACTGCTTAATAAAAGCAAACCCATCAACGTCTAGAAGTATTAAAGAAAAAGAGAAGCTAATTATGTCTATTCATTGTTTTATTATCATATAAGCTATACACCACATTAGATTTAGCTTATTTTCAATGCTAATTTATTGATTGCACCTTAAGTTTATCTAAAAAACAGCTGTCCATTGCATTGTTTTATTAATTGTTCTTTTATTCCTCATGTATATTTTGCAATGGCTAGATGCATACGATAGTCTATTGTTTTATTATGATAAAAGTTATACACTTTATTAAATTTATCTTATTCCCAATGTTAATTACTAATTGCTTTTTTGTTCCCCATGCTAATTATTAATTGCTCTTTTCTTCCCTGTGTATATTTTGCTTGTTATTAATTGTTCTTTTCTTCCCCATGTATATTATGCAACGGTTAGGAGCCTTTTATTCTCATAAAAGCTGTACTGCAACTCAGATTTTTCTTATTTCCACTGCTATTACAATAATTACAATTTAAAATAATCTTATGCTCGAGGTTAGTATATATATATTGATTGTGGTGTTAGAATCTTGATACTTTTTTCTCTTTATTATTAACTTTGTTTTCTTTTATTGTGCTAGATTTTTGGTACACCAATCTCGTCGTTTCAATCAATTGATTCCTTATTTACTATTCTAATTTTTTCGACTCGTGGTCTTGCGGAGGGCAATTGGAGATTGCGAACTGGCCTAATTGAGAAATTAGAATGCATGATTGTTTCTCCCTCCTCTTTCCTATTTTTAATTATTAAAACATAACTTATAATTTATAATTATAATAATATTCTTGATTTAAAAAATTCTACAAATTTACAATGATGTCTAATAATTCTGTAAATTTGTTTTATCTATAGTAATTTTGTATTTCTGTATATGTTTTGTCTATGGTACAAATTGTAATTCTCAAATTCTGTACAAATTTATAATTTAAATTTTAAATTTTAAAGTAATTATCACATACCTATTTTGCACAGTAGATTTTTTTGAGAAAAAAATGTATACAATAGTTATTTAGACTCTTATTTGATGTTTTATTTTGGTGTTCATATTATAACTATAAATATTTATGTCAACAATGTCAATTATCAAATTGGAAATTTGAGATTTTATCTTACTCCAATGGGTTACAATTCTAATTGAAGAATCCAGGTGCAATTGTTCTTTTCTTATACTTATTTATTAGAATTGGTTTGTGTTTGACTCTTTGATGAGATGTTGTCTAAAAAACATTTGTCTGGAAGTGAAAAAAGAAAAAAAGGAAGCGAGAGAAGGAGTTAAAGAAGTCACAAAAAGGTGCTCTTGATAAATTTGTGTTTAAAAAGGCTGATTCTCATGAAACTTTGAATCAATCAACTGACTGAAAATCCTGGAAATTATGAAAATGTGAATGATGAAGTGAATGATCCAATTGACTTTAATGATGTGCCAATGGATGAAAATGTTGAAAATTTAGGCATTGGTGAAGAAATACTTCGTCATTTGAATATATATGATCCTATAAATTAGGAGAATCTTAACAATAATGCGAGAGATATATTAGTTGAAAAATACCCCATAAGAGAAATGGATCTTGAATTTCCTGTTGATGAATATTATAGACATTTCTCATATGCATGTTATTCTAGAAAAGCTGAGCAATGGTGAGACTAGTGATAGAAAATGGTTATTTTATTCCAAAAATGGTGACAAAGTATATTGTTTTTGTTGCAAGTTGTTCAAATCGATTAGTAATGTAAGTTTGTTTGGAAATGATGGCTTAAGTGATTGGAAACATATTAGTCAAAGGCTTAAACAACATGAAAATAGTGTTGAACATATGACTAATATGAATACTTGGAATGAATTGAGAGTAAGATTGGATAAAAATCAAACAATCGATAAAAATTTGC
The DNA here is from genome assembly GCF_006381635.1 of Hibiscus syriacus. Classification (NCBI taxonomy): domain Eukaryota; kingdom Viridiplantae; phylum Streptophyta; class Magnoliopsida; order Malvales; family Malvaceae; genus Hibiscus; species Hibiscus syriacus. Next base: position 197,588 of record NW_024062694.1, on the reverse strand, counting down.
AAGAAGAGATTATGAAAGAGAAAGACCGTTGGAGACAAGTGTTACAAAGAATATTCTCTGTTGTGAAATGTCTTGCTAAACAGAATCTTGCATTTTGAGGATGTGATTGAAATGATTGCAGAGTTTGATGTGATTATGCAAGATCATGTTATACGCATTCAGTATCGTGAAATTCATTATCATTATCTTGGACATAAAATTTAAAATGAGTTTATTTCCCTTTTGTCTCAAAGTGTGAGAAATTCTATCATTAAGATCATTAAAGAGGCTAAATACTTTTCCATAATTCTTGATTGTACGCCTGATGTGAGCCATCAAACAAATTACATTCATAGTTCGATGTGTTAATATATTAAATAACAAAGTTAAAATTGAGGAGTTCTTTTTGGAGTTTCTAAAAGTGGATGATACATCTGGATTAGGACTCTTTAATGAACTACAAAATGTTTTGAAGTCTCTTGATCTTAATGTTGATGATGTGAGGGGACAAGTTATGATAATGGTTCTAATATGAAAGGAAAGCACCAAGGTGTTCAAAAACAATTCTTGAAATTAATCCAAAAGCATTATACATGCCTTGTGCTTGTCATAGTCTAAATCTCACTCTTGGTGATATGGCACATTCTTGTGTTAAAGCTATTTCTTTTTTTGGAGTTGTTTAACGCATATATGCATTGTTTTCGGGTTCTACAAAGAGATGGAAAATTTTACTTGATAATATTCCTGGATTAACTGTGAAATATTTATCAAATACTCGATGGGAGAGTCGAATTAAAAGTGTCAAAGCTATTAGATTTCAATGTCCCCAAATAAGATTGGCTTTGTGTGATTTATATGAATCTTGTGAAAATGATGCAAAGTCAAAAAGTGAAGTTGAAAGTTTGGTGAATGCACTCTCAAGTTTTGAGTTTTTGCTTGGTGTTGTGATTTGGTATGCCATTTTATTTGTTGTTAATATGGTAAGCAAGAAATTAAAATCTAAGTCTACGTGCATTGATACTACCATAAGGCAATTAGAAGGTGTGATGTCTTACTTTGAAAAATATAGAGATGAAGGCTTTACAACTAGTATGAATGTAGCTAAAAGTCTTGCACTTGAAATGGATGTGGAGCCTATTTTTCCCACAAAACGTCGTGTGATTAGGAAGATATTTTTTGGAGAGAATAATGAGGATAACGAAGTTGAATCGCCTGAAGAGTCATTTAGAGTCGATTATATTTTTGGTTGTGGTAGATATGACAATTACTTCTTTGAAGAATAGATTTGAGCAATTGAAGACATTTGAAAGTATTTTTGGATTTTTATATGATTCAAATAAGTTAAAGTCATTAGATGATAATGAGTTGAAAGAATGTTGTTCTCATTTTCATTCCACCTTTTCTCATGGCAATTCATCGGATGTTGACTTAGATGATCTTTTCTCTGAATTGAAATTTTACAAATGACTTTGCCGACAGAATTATTATCCGCCACTGAAATTCTTAAATTTGTCAAATCTACAGATTGCTATCCGAATGCTTCAATTGCTTATACGATTTTATTAATTGTTCCTGTGACCGTAGCTTCAGCCGAAAGAATTTTCTCAAAGCTTAAATTAATAAAAACGTACTTGAGGTCATCAATGTCACAAGAAAGGTTGAATGGTTTAGCAACATTAGCTATTGAGAAGGAGATGATAGGAAACATTGATGTTGATGTTATTATCAATGACTTTGCATCTCAAAATGCTAGAAAAAAAATCGTTTCTTATGAGAATTTGTATATGTTGTTTTGTAGGTGAGAGACGTCAATTTTCGATTGAAGACATAATAGGAGTAAATTGAGTGAAAAATTGTGATGTCTCTTTATATATTTGGTAAAATAATGTTGGTTAATGTAATAGAATCTACTCTTATAATTTTTAATGAAAAAATTTGTTTGACGTTTACCGAAATTTATACTTGAATTTTAAATTATTTTTTTAAGGATCCTTATCTCTTATTTTGCCTAGGACCCTTAAAATGTTAGGCCCTGCCTGTTAGCTATCAATCACCGAATACCCAAGGAAATCCGGAGATCTCAGGAGCAGGTGGAATTTTCCGTGATGAAACAGGTTCGTGGGGTCTGGGATTGACTGCTCACTTAGGTATTTGTACAAGCGTGGCCTCGGAGCTTCATGCAGTAAGGCTCGGTCTGTCGATTGCTTGGGATTGTGGTTACAGAGCTATTGAGTGTGAAGTAGATGCTCGGATAGTTCTACAACTTATCGAGAATGGAGATGTTGCCTTACATCCTTTGGGAGCCATCATAGAAGACATCGAGAATTGGGCTCTCTTTCAAACATGCCTACCGTGAGGAAAACTTCTGTGCAAATATTCTTCCAAAGATGGGTTGTTCTTCCAGCTGAGATATCCTCCTATTTGGAAGCTGACATTAGAGGAGTCCCTTCCCCATAGGCTTCAATGTAAGTTAGTCGTTTTCTAGTTTTCCCGTGTAACCAATAAAAAAACCCCAAATGATATTATTAATTTACTTTTTTTAATAATTTATTCTTCAATCACAAGTGACCTATGTCATAATCAAATTGGATATTAAATTTATTTAATTAAATTAAAATAAAAATTAATATAATATAATATGTAAACATTAAAAATTACATGTATAATTATATTAAGTTTTTACCTCTTTCAAAAAACAATTTAGCAGTTATGTCACCTCTTACGTTAAAAGTTAATTACAATAGTTAAATAGTTAGGTAATTCAAAAATTTCAAAATCGATGATCAAAATAAAAACAAAAAATAATTTATCCTAAGTATTTTAATTTATCTAGGTATTTTTGAATTCACATATTTTTAGATGTTATTACAAAAAAAATGCATGAATCAACCTACTTTAGTGGTTAAATGAATCATTGTTGTTTCTTGAGGTCACGGTTCGAGCAATAGTGCTTGCAATAGGATGATTGAGTGTTTATTGTCAAATAATTGAGAGTATTTAAAATATATACTATTTTGTAACCATCTTAGCTAAATATATAAAAACTTTTATTACAAAACTTTTATTACAAAAAATACTACCTTTAAATTTTTAATTACTAATTTATTTAAAATTTAACCAAATAAAATATAAAAACGCATAAAAAATTAAAAAATTTAAATTTAATATGATAAATTATTTAAAGTTGCAAAGTCTTTTCTATGGAAATGAAGTCAACTCCTTGATTCATTGATTTTAATAATGAAAAAAAATAAAGGTAAAATAAAAGTAAAACTAAAAGAAGTGGTCAAAGCAAAGGCAAAAGTCATGTGCGTAGAAATTCTCTCCCCCCATATTTGGGCGCCAACCGATGATTCATCCTTATCTGCATGCAGTTACCAAACTTCAGGAGAGATTACATCAAAATCTTAACTTTCAAACCAACAGAATGAAATATAGAAAAAGAAAAAAAAAAGAAAAAAAACAAATATGGCACAAGCACAACAACCTGAGGAAAAGAAGAAAATGAAAGATGCCATGGCTACACCTTCGGCCAGAACCAGCAATGGAGTGTCGTTCAGATTCAATGCACATGCACCAGAATTCGTGCCTGCATTGTACAACCAAATCCCAGTTTCCGGTTATTATTACCCTTGGTTCCATTATCATTGTGCAGATGCTACTGCTTCCGACTGGTTTGGTGACCAAGAACCTGCTACTTACATGATTTGTAACCGTAATCTCTCCATCCCAATGCCTAGTTTTTCTTCGAGAAATGTCCTCAACAATGATCTACGTCAAGAAATCATCAAACAGGTCATATTTTCATCATCATTTTTAATGTATTTGATGTTTCTGGTATCTCTTTACATTCTGTGTAACAACAGGTGGAATATCTGTTGAGTGACATGAGTCTTATAGCAAACGAATCCTTCTCCAAGCAAATAAGTAGAGATCCTGAAGGTTTTGGTAAGAAAACTTGCAGTTCTCATGTTTTGAATCAAAAGAGGTTTTTTTTAACACAAATGCTAATGGATTTGCTTTAGTGCCAATATCCTTTATTGCTTCTACAAAGAAAATCAAGTCCCTCATAGCCAACCAACAGTTATTGGCTCAAATACTGACCTTCTCTTCAAATCTTGTAAGTTCTTTGAGTTCCATTAAAAAGTTATCGTCTTTAGTTTGGTCACAAATCATCATCTTTTTTTGTTTATGTGCTTCAAAGGTTGTGAGTGACAACGGTAAGAAGGTTCGACGGAAACACCCTTTCACCGAAAAAGAAAGAGAGGAAGTGCAGTCCCGTACCGTCGTTGTCGAGAATTTGCCTGATGATCACTCTCACCAGAACCTTGACAAGATTTTCGATGTCGTTGGGAGGTCAATCTATTATCAGTTCTACTTAAATTTATTGTCTGTTCATGTTAAGGTCTTTTGTTCGCAGTGCATAATAATGATGTTCTTAATACAGTGTGAAGAACATCCGAATATGTCGTCCCCAGGAATTCAATTCTTCCCGGTTTAGAATCGATTTCATCAAGTCGAACAAGGTACATGTGTTAGAATCGAAATTCGAAGCCAGTTTTCTTAGACAACTCTGCTGATAATTAATTTTTTCTTCTTCTTGAAGCTATATACTCTTGTGGAGTATGAATCGAAAGAAATTGCAGAGAAAGCGGTATGTTAATGCAGTGATGCTTGCTGTAATTGCCACAACTTCTAGTTATAATTTAAATGTTGGTGTACTTCAGGTCGAGAAGTTAAACGACAAACGCAATTGGCGAAAAGGGCTTCGAGTAAGGCCGCTGCTTAGCCTTAGGCTCTCGGTATGTCTGACTAAGATATTCATGATATTACATGCTTATACATGATTGAAATGCTTTAGTTACAACTATTACTATGAAATGAACATGCAGCCAAAGTCTTATGAAATCAAGAAAATCAGAATTTGATGGCATGTTAGACGGCGATGATTCGTTGTTTGCCGATTACTCTGAAGATTCCTCTCTGTCAAACAATGCTGAATCAGTTGAGAACAATGTAAGTTTCAAATTTATTTAACTATTCCCACTATGATGGCATATTAGACTGTTCTGCTATATGAAAAGTTCTTGTTCTGCTAGGTTGAGGATAATGGTGTGGGACCGAAAAGGGGATGGGGTAAGGGCTGGGGACGCCTTCAAACCAACAGTGGACGCGGCTTTATTCCTTCGAATCCTCAACCGAGCAATGCAGTCCAATGCGAAACATCGGTGAAACATATGATGAAGGGTCCAAGAATGCCGGATGGAACCAGGGGTTTTACCATGGGGCGAGGCAAGCGGATAACTTCGCCGGTGGGCTGATAGATGGCACATTGTCTCCGGTCTAATAGTTCTGCATCTCGAAAGTGCACTAGGAAATTACGATTCAGTAGCCAAATGCACGGTCTAGCCTTTAATATGTTATCAATAATTCAAGGTTGTATAGTTCAGTACTGTTTGTTTTGCTAGCTATTTTGATAGCAATTTTGTTTCCTGGAAAACCATTTTTTCTGCATTATGTTATTGTTTGGGTTCAGTTATCTGTTATAGATCTACCACCTATTCCAACAATTCAATTGAAATATTACATTTGTTTCTTTTTCGAATCAAGTTGAATTGAGTAAAATTTTGAGTTGAAATTAACATTGACAAGTCTACTACTAAGCATTCATTTCCCCCTAAAGTATCCATATACATCATAGGTAACACAGGTAAGCCTATATAAGAAACTAATTTGGTTAGTCAAAATAACTCAATAATTAACTCAAAACTTTACCATGACCTAATTAAATAATCAATGAATAACTTCATACATAAGTTATATAGAAAATAATGCATCTTTGTCAAACTTTATCTTTTTCAATAAGATGATCTGACAAGATAAAGCACTAATGTTTTTAAATAAAGTTAGAAATTTAAATCTTAATGATCTCAAATAGAAAAAATTGAATTGAATTTATCGTACACATGAATTTCTATAAAATATAATCCAAAATAATCTATTAATAAATCAGATTCCGATAATGAAATCAAAATATATATATTTGAAAAAGAAAGTGGCGGTTAAATTACTATTTTTATTGAATAAAATAATATTTTTTATTATTTCGGATCGGATCGATTTTATTTTATCTCAAAAAATCAGATCGAATAAGAGATATATATTTTTTAAATCGAGTCGGATCGGATGAAGGATGTAAACTTTTCGGATCAGGTCGGGTTAGCCGAAACCCGACCTATGTCCATCCCTGTTAGAATCCCTAAGGAAAAGTGTAGAAGCACAATCCCAAGTTCAATGAGCAATTTAACACCAAACGACACGGAACGGAATGCCTTTTCCTCTCAACTTTTCATCTTCTTTATTGGTCCATTTGTCGCTTCTTTGTCTCCTTTTTTTTTTTCTTGCTCATTTTCATGATCCAATCAAAAAGAACCCACTAAGAAACATTAAACCCTGCAAAAAACCAATCTTCAAAATATACTAATATTTCAAAGGAAGTTCCTTTTATTATTATTATTATTTGGTGATGTCTACACCCTTAGAGCAGCTGCAGCCACCACCTACAGGAGCGAGCCAACAAGCCGACACGGCCAATACGAGCCACGGGTCCGTCGGACCCGTCATAGCCGTACTGGCAGTGATCACTATCCTCGGAGTCATAGCTGGCATGATAGGTCGATTATGTTCGGGTAGACCCATCATGGGCCATGTTCACTACGATTTTGAAGGTTGGGTCGAGAGGAAATGCTCTTCTTGCATCAACGGCTCGATGGAACCGCCTCCGCCGCGGCCTGCGACGGTGCCTGCGGAGGAGACACACCAAGAGATCAAAGAAGAAGAAGAGCATGGAGAAGCTCAAGTTGAAGGACAAAGGCAACAGGGAAGTAGCAGTAATTCTTGATTTTTTATTGTACTCTCAGAAACAAACGGATTCTCTCTCTCTTTTTTCATTACTTTTTGTTACAATTTTAGTGTTAATGCCATTTTCTTTTTCTCTTCGGTTCCTTCATTTACGAGCATAATTAGATTTCTGAAAAGAAACATTATTTTAAAAACAAATTGTTAATAATTATAAAACTTATGTTTTGAGAATTGATTTGGATCTCTTGAATGGAGATTTGTGATATGGAAAATGCTACATTTTATTCTATTAGACAGGTGGATATCATATGGCCTATGGGTTCATCGTGATGAAATGATTTCTTCTGATGTTAGCCTATCAATTATGTTGGATTTTTGTATTTGATGAAATTTATTTATTTACTTTTATAATTTTATTATTAAATTCAAATTAATAACATTTTAATCGTTCCTATTAAAATAAAGATGTGATAATCTTAATATTTTATTAAGATATAAATTTATTGTTAATTAAATAGTTTAGACTGAATTAAAATATATATTCAAATTAATAACATTGTAAATACTATATTACACTAAATACTGAAATCCAAAAAATATAAAAAAAATTATTAATACATGGTAAGTACAAAGCTGTATATGTTCAAAAATAACTTTCAATCTTTCGACATTAATGACTCATACCCTTGACATCTATGGTTCTCGAACCTAACTCTTTAAGGAATAACAATAATTCATTTACCACTAAAACTACTAACTTCGTGCGAATGAAAATATTAATGAATTGGATTTGAATGAAAATTTAAAATGTTAACGGTTAGGTTGTAGCCTCATTTAATTCTTTTTAAATATTATTAAATAGATTATTCTAATTAGATAGTAATGATAGAATTAAATTATAATAAATATGAAATTAAAAATTAAGATTTAATTATGTTAAATCGTTAAAATTAAAATATGATATTAAATTTATGTAAGCGTACATGAATTCATTGATAGTGATTCCTAGATGGTGGTTGTAAAAACTCTATGATCGAACAAGAGTAATACCAATTAACATTTTTTTAGGGATCATTATCTCTTTATATAAATGAATATTAAATTAGATTATGAGTATGTATAATTATACCCTTCATCGAATTATAAATACAATTTTTAGTTTTTAAACTTTTATTTCTATGACACTTTAATATATATGCCACGTACCACATAATTGGTCACTTAATTTTATGTTATAGTTTATAATAGCATCTTACATTATATATATATATATATATATATATATAGTTAAGGATTTCAATCTAATAATCTCTCACTTGAACAACATATGTTGCCTAACTGTATAACCTTATGAGCTTAAAATTTACTATTATATAATAGGTATTCAACAACAATCTCGTCCATCAACTATGTCCATATAGAATTGAATTAATATTTATCATATCAATCATAACTAAATGCATCAATGGTCACATATACGAATATAATCAAATAACATAGATCAACCATGAAGTGTAGCATGAAAACTACACACAATATAAATCAAATGTGCCTATTTTCAATTATTACATTTAAACAATAGCGAGATCAAATTTTATGAAAAATCAGAGTGTGGATTAACCAAAACAAATTTTATTTCTGTAGAAAATAATTTAAAACTAATTTCTTTAAAATGAAGTAACTGAAATTGTGTTTATAATAAATTTATATTTTTAAATTACAATTTTTTTATTAAAATTGATTATTTTTAAATTGTATTACACTTATATGAGTAGTGTGTGCAAGAAAAACTTAGGGAGATAGTCCCTAAAATCCCCAAATTTAACAAGAAGTTAAGCAATTTTGGTATAGTTATTGGGGATTGGAGTTTAAATCCCAAGTTTTATGATCTAAATTTTGAAAACTTTTAGACCAGTGATGTAACATCCTCAATACCGGGTTAGTGACTAAATTGAAATATTTCAGAATTTGTTGGTCAAAGTAAATAAATTGAATAGTTTGGGACTTATATTGTAAATTTTGTATAGGATTAAATATCAAAGAAGGAATATTGGAAGGGCAAAATGGTTATTTAACCTAGAAATGAATTAAAAAATGGGATATGGTAAGGATATATACACGTGGGGGATAAGCTTAAGGAGAGATTTCTCCAGAAAACTCTCTCTTCTTATTTTTCTTCCTCTTTATCGTGAACCCCAAAGGCAAAGGTGAGTTCCTTATTAGTTGTTTATTTGTTAAATTTAAGGTTGTTTTATGATCCTTGGATAATACTTAAGCTTAAGGAAAGCTCAACTCATCTTAAAATCAAAGAATGAAGGAGTTAGAAGAGATTAAAGATTAGGAGTTTTTAAATGAAATTTTGGAAAAGAGTTAATAGGTGGAATTTGAAACTAAAATTGACTTTTCAATGGTTGAATTAAGAGATATGAAGTGATAGAATTGAAATTAAAACAAGTAGAAAATTTGGTATTATTCTTGAATTACATATAGAGGATGAGATTTTGAGGATAAAGATGTGTTAAATGTCAAGGAATTTTTTTTTAGTATGTATCCTTGAGTTAAGGGTATTAAAGGAGATAAGTTATGAAGTGTTTGAGCTGAAATAAAGTAATTTTCGGGCTTAAAAAGTGATTTCTGGGCAAAGGGTATCGATACCCATTCATCAGGTACCGATACCTCAAGAGTTAAAATATCGAAGGCATTCAAAGGGTATCGATACCTGGGAAGGTGGTACCGATACCATAAGGGAGGTATCGATACCAGGGAAATATCGAATGTAATTTTGATACCGATACCTCAACTAGGGGTAGTATTGATACCCTGTAGGGGTGCAGATACCACTTCAAAGGGGAATGAAAATAGATTCTTCCTTCAGTTTAAGATATGAGAAATTAGAGTATACTATTTAGAATGTTTATATGTATTCATGATTGTGTAGATATCGATCGAGAGCAAAGTCCAAATAAGTTGACACGTAATAGTCATCGAGAAGAGATATGAGATCAATAGGGACTAGTGAGGCCAGGTGAGTGTATATTAGTTATATGATGTGTAATGGAAAGAAGACTTGTGACAAGTCTATTTCCTATAGTAGAATGTATGAATTCATTAATATGAGCATATGTTTAACATGATACATGTGTGTTACTGATTATTGCATATGTTAAATTATATGTGTGAGTACATGTTAGTGTGATTATGAATGTGTATAAATGAAACAAGTGATGATATAAGAATCTATTATAAGATATATGATATGAGAATGTGATAATGAGCTATGTGAAAGAACCATGATATACATGAAGAAAAGTATATGTAATATGTGTAAGTGAGCCATATGTATATATGAATATGAGAAATGATAAGAAAGAGAATGCCCATGTTATGTGATATGAGAGCTATAGGTATAGTTGGAATGCCAAGAGTTGAGGGTTACCTATGTCCTTCGGGACATATGGATAGTTTACCTATGTCCTTCAGGATATATGGACAGTTACTTATGTTCTTCGGGACATATGGATAGGTCCTTCGGAACATAGATTTCACATGCCACTCAATAGACCCTTATACGAACTGTGGTGACAGCATATGTGTGCACAACCTCAAAGTACTCGCATACCTTAAGTTCTCATAGGTGTACATGGGCTAATAAAGAGATAATAGAAATAAACTTAATATGATTGTTATATGTGATTGAGAACTTGAATATGAGTATATGGGTTGCATTTATTGAATATGATATAGTTTCTATGTGAAATATGTTTGTATGATATATTGAATATAAGAGAACATAATAAACTTATATGATCTATTATAAGTAATTACATGAGAAATGTAGTGAACTCTATAAGTATATGCATAGAGATAATGAGGTGGTGGACTATATGATTAGTGAGGATTGAGATAAAATAGATAGTATATTAACTAGAGAACATGTATATGAATAATTATAAGAGTATATTAGATAAGTTGTATAGGAAAGCCTGTACGTTTAAATATAATTGTGATCTAAAACTTGTTAAATTCTTAAGTAATATGAAATTTAGTATAAGGATCTGACAAATCATATGAGCACATCAGGGTAAATCAAATAACAATAAGTTATGCAAATATATGTTTATGTAACAAAATTATGTGAAAAATGAATTAATAGAATATAATAAATTAGTATACAAGAATATGATATAGAATATGTAACAAGAATGTAGGGGTTAAATGTTAAATAGAAACATATGGAAATAGTAGGTAAAATATGTGAATTTGTGATAAGAATTATATGATTAGGAGTTATGTAAGTAAAACAACTTAAATGATGATAGTAGAATGTGATATAAGCTAAAGGGCGTAAAATAAATGATTATAAGAATATGAAATAGTAAACACTCATATATGATATGATGACATATGTGTATGTATGTATTTATAATATGAAAGTGGATATGAGGTTGTATGACATGATAGCATGAATCATGCATTCATTGTTCTCACTAAGTCATAGATTTAGCGTGTGAATGTTTCACACGTAGGTTTCGATGAGAGTAAGGAGCACAGAGGAGCAAGACAGGTTAGCCTCTCCTTTTCAAAGATCAGAAAAGAAATGATTAGTATGTATTTTGTTTAATGTATATAGTTGGCATATAATTAAGAGATTTGAAAAGTATATACTCTGATATGTTTTCTATACCAAATATTTTAATAAATTTAAAATTCTTTATTCTTTCGTAAATGTAATTATTTGAAAAGTCAATGTGACACCTCAGACTCGTATCCGGGTCGGGTACGGGTTGGGGTGTTATATTTAATGGTATCAGAACCATGTTTAGGTGATTTTAGACTTAAACTGAAGTCAAACGAGTTTTAAAATGTGTACATGCCAATATAAAGTGAAAATTTTTGATCTGATAGTGTAAGGAGTGTGTTGTCTTGCTAATAGAATAAGATTAGTATGAGATAGTTATGAGAATGGTCAAAATGAATTGAGAGGCAATAAACCTGACGGTAGTAGTAATTCACCTGCCTTGGCCAGGCAAGATGAAGAGCAAACACCTCAAGGGAGCGCCTTTGTAAAAGTTAAAGATTGTTTTCAGAAGATTGAAAATGCATTCAAATAGTGTTAGAGGATCTCCACTGTTCCAAAGTGGAAAAGTTAGATGAAGTAGTTTAGTTACTATGCGATCGAGTTAAAGTATAGCGAACATATGTTATCATTAGAATGATAGAAGATGCAGTGATGTGGTTATTAGTTTAGAAAAGTTTGATAATAAGTATTTCGGATATAAGGTTATCAGAAATATGAAGACAGAGTTTATGAGTTTGAAACAAGAGAATTATAATGTGTATGAATAAGAATGCAATTTGATAAGTTGAGTAAATTGTAGTTAAGCTAATTTGAATGAAAATGATATAGATATTGTTCGGAAGAGTTTAAGAATGGGTACATCAGTGATCAATTTGTAAGACAAAGAAAGTTGGAATGTAGAGTTGAATTAAGGAAAATGTATGGTGTATGAGTAAGTGATGGGTTAATTCTAACTGGAAAGAATATATATAAGAATGGTTTGAGGAAGGTTTATGTTTGAGATTGAAAGAACTGGTGCTGATTAACAAGGTTATGTGATAATAAGTGTATTAGAGATAAAGGAATAGAAGATGAGGTCAGGGTAAGTTGACCAAGTATGATGCGGATTTGGATATGGTGGAGTATTCTGAGTACGGAAATGTACGGTCGTAAAAGAGATAAGGATTCGTATGTTTGAGGGAAATACAAATACAAGAGATGATAAAGAATAAGGTTTTGTATAAGTAAAGTTGTCTATCAAAGTCATGAAAATGTGATAAATAGTGATAGTTAGGGATAAGTATGAGTGAGATGAATAGAGTACGGGAATATAAAGGAAATGATATGACCTATGTTATGAGGATATCTTGATATACGGAAAAAGATGGAGTTTAAAGGATCCAATATAACAAGGGTGAGATTGATGAGTAGATTATAAGTTTGATATTGAGGAAGTAAAATCTTAAATTTTTAGTGAAATGAGAAAGAGATCAATTGATTGTGATAGTGAGTAATAAGGATTGGAGTTATGGTTTATATAATAAGTGACAGTATATGGATTTTTTTAAAGATTGGATGTATATGAAAGATTGAGTGGGGAAATGGTAAATTGAAGAGGTAGTATATGAATATGAATAAGAGATGTGTAGATAGTATCTTCATCTATTAGTACAGTGAAAATTTGAGGATGAATTTTCTTAAAAGAGGGGAGATTTGTAACATCCTCAATATCGGGTTAGTTACTAAATTGAAATATTTCAGAATTCGTTGGTCAAATTAAATAAATTGAATAGTTTGGGGACTTATATTATAAATTTTGTATAGGATTAAATATCAAAGAAGAAATATTAGCAAGGCAAAATGGTCATTTGACCGTCATTTGACCTAGAATGAATTAAAAAATGGGATATGGTAAGGATATATACACGTCGGGGATAAGCTTAAGGGGAGATTTCTCCAGAAAACTCTCCCTTCTTCTTCTTCTTCCTCTTCATCGTGAACCCAAAGATAAAGATGAGTTCCTTATTAGTTGTTTACTTGTTAAATTTAAGGTTGTTTATGATCATTGGATAATACTTAAGCTTAAGGAAAGCTTAAGTCATCTTAAAATCAAAGAATGAAAGTTAGAAGAGATTAAAGATTAGGAGTTTTTAAATGAAATTTTGGAAAAGAGTTAATAGGTGGAATTTGAAACTTAAATTGACTTTCAATGGTTGAATTAAGAGATATGAAGTGATAGAATTGAATTTAGAACAAGTAGAAAATTTGGTATGATTCTTGAATTACATATAGAGGATGAGATTTTAAGGATAAAGATGTGTTAATTGTCTAGGAATTTGTTTGAGTATGTATCCTTGAGTTAAGGGTATTAAAAGAGCTAAGTTATGAAGTGTTTGAGCTAAAATGAAGTAATTTTCGGGCTTAAAAAGTGATTTATGGGAAAGGGGTATCGGTACCCATTCATCAGGTATCGATACCTCAAGAGTTAAAATATCGAAGGCATTCAAAGGGCATCGATACCATAGGTACCGATACCATAAGGAAGGTATCGATACCAGGGAAATATCGAATGTAATTTCGGTATCGATACCCGTCTTGGTCCCGATACCTCAGCTAGGGGTAGTATCGATACCCTGTAGGGGGTACCGATACCACTTCAAAAGGAATAAAAATAGATTCTTCCTTTAGTTTAAGATATGAGAAATCAGAGTATATTATTTAGAATGTTGATATGTATTCATGATTGTGTAGATATCGATCGAGAGCAAAGTCTGGATAAGTTGACACGTAATAGTCATCGAGAAGAGTAATGAGATCATTAGGGACTAGTGAGGCCAGGTGAGTGCATATTAGCTATATGATGTGTAATGGAAAGAAGACTTGTAACAAGTACATTTCCTATAGTAGAATGCATGAATTCATTAATATGAGCATATGTTTGACATGATACATATGTGTTATTGATTATTGCATATGTTAAATGATATGTGTGAATACATGTTAGTGTGATTGTGAATGGGTATAAATGAAACAAGTGATGATATAAGAATTTATTATAAGATATATGATATGAAAATGTGATAATGAGCTATGTGAAAGAACCATGAGATACATGAAGAAAAGTATATGTGATATGTGTAAATGAACCATATGTATATATGAATATGAGAAATGATATGAAAGAGAATGCCCATTTTATGTGATATGAGAGCTATAGGTATAGTTGGAATGCCAAGATTCGAGGGTTACCTATGTCCTTCGGGACATATGGATAGTTTAGCTATGTCATTCAGGATATATGGACAGTTACTTATGTTCTTCGGGACATATGGATAGGTCCTTCGGAACATAGATTTCACATGCCACTCAATAGACCCTTATACGAGCTGTGGTGACAGCATATATGTGCACAACCTCAAAGTACTCGCATACCTTAAGTTCTCACAGGTGTACATGGGCTAATAAAGAGATAATAGAAATAAACTTAATATGATTATTATATGTGATTGAGCACTTGGATATGAGTATACGGGTTGCATTTATTGCATATGATATAGTTTCTATGTGAAATATGCTTGTATGATATATTGAATATAAGAGAACATAATAAACTTATATGATCTGTTATAAGTAATTACATGAGATATGTAGTGAACTCTATAAGTATATGTATAGAGATAATGAGGTGGTGGGCTATATAATTAGTGAGGATTGAGATAAAATAGATAGTATATTAACTAGAGAACATGTATATGAATAATTATAAGAGTATATTAGATACGTTTTATAGGAAAGTATGTCCGTTTAAATATAACTGTGATCTAAAACTTGTTAAATTCTTGAGTGATAAGAAATTTAGTATAAGGATCTGAGAAATCATATGAACACATCAGGGGAATCAAATAACAATAAGTTATGCAAATAGATGTTTATGTAACAAAATTATGTGAAAAATGAATTAATAGAATATAAGAATTAGTATACAAGAATATGATATAGAATATGTAACAAGAATGTAGGGGTTAAATGTTAAATAGAAGCATATGGAAATAATAGATAAAATATGTGAATTTTTTATAAGAATTATATGATTAGGAGTTATGTAAGTAAAACAACTTAAATGATGACAGTAGAATGTGATATAAGCTAAAGGGTGTAAAATAAATGATTATAAGAATATGAAATAGTAAACACTATATACGATATAATGGCATATGTGTATGTATATTTATAATATGAAAGTGGAAATGAGGTTGTATGATGATACGATGAATCATGCATTCATTGTTAGAAGTTATAGTTTATATTATATATTTATATGCTTCACTAAGTCATAGACTTAGCGTGTGAATGTTTCACACGTAGGTTTCGATGAGAATAAGGAGCATAGAAGAGCAAGACAAGTTAGCCTCTCCTTTCCAAAGAACAGATCAGAAAAGAAATGATTAGTATGTATTTTGTTTAATGTATATATTGGCATGTAATTAAGAGATTCTCTGATATGTTCTGTAAACCAATTATTTTAATAAATTTGAAATTCTTCATTCTTTTGTAAATGTAATTGTTTGAAAAGTCAATGTGACACCTCGGACTCGTATCCGGGTCAGGTACTGGTTGAGGGTGTTACAAATGAAACGATGACATGTCATTATTACATTATTACACATGTCATAATATATTATTAATAAAAATAATATAAAATAAACAAATGGTTCTTCGACTATAGGATTATGCTTTGTTAAGTCTCTCTACTATTAAAACTTATAAAATGGTTGCCCAACTATAAGTAATTGTTTTGTTGAGTCTTCCGACTATTAAAAGTTGAAAAACGGTCACTTGACTATTCATATATTCCAAACTCATCCTTTTTTCATCAAAAATTGATGACCCTCTTATGATGGAAATTGACATACTGACTGAGATATGATAAAATTTTATCTCAGAATATCAAACGACTATACATCTCAAATGACTATGGGATAAAATTTTATCATGTCCCAGATAGTAGGTTAATGTCTACTAAGATGACCGTCATTTTTTAACAAAAGATGATGAGTTTGAAACATATAAATAGTCGGATAACTACTTTGTAACTTTCAATAGTCGAGAGACTCAACAAAGCAGTGTCCTATAGTTGATGAACTATTTTATAACTTTAAATAGTCAGGGACTTAATAAAGTAGTTCCCTATAGTCGAGGACCATTTATGTACTTACCCTAAAATATAATTTTGAGCTATTAACATGAAAATGAAACCTAGGTTTGGTGATTAAAATGAAAATGAAATCTTTGATGATTAGTTTGCAATTTTTTATATTTGATGACCAAAATGAATTTTTTTATAGTTAGTGGCTAATTGTATAATCTATCCTTTTTTTTTATTTTTGGTTCCTTTTAAGGTCCCCATAGGGTTCTCTTCTTCTTTGTTGTTTTGTATGAATCAATCTTCACATGGGTTTTTTTTTATTTTAAATATTTACATTCCTTTGTTAAGAATCATATTTTTGTTAATGGCAGTATAAGGATATTTGGGTTACCCAAAACCAAGACCATATAGAGCCAATTAATAAAAGAGTGGTGAAAAAATGGAGTTGCCATTGTCATTGCCAATGCTGTTTGGAAAATAGAGATCTTGTTATTCCAATGCAATTTGGTTGTAACATATGCTTTATTCTTTCAGAAAATGTGACCAAAATCATGCAAATTTTCCCTTTCCAATCACATGCAAACAAATAATAGGGAAAAACCTAGGTCAAATTACTTCTCTTTAATAGGAGTTAATTGTACATGAGGTCTCCAAACTTTGATCCCATTCTAAATTAATCCCTTAATTCTAAAATATTCTATATCAGTTTCTAAATTATCAATCTATTCTAAAATGGTCCATAAACTTTAAAATATTATATATCAATCCCTAAACTATCATCACCATTCCATTTTGATCTTTTTGTTTATGTATCATTAACTATAGTAGTTAGAAAATTAATTTATTTTTGAAGGTTCATAATATTGAACTCGTCACCTAGAAAAATTAATGTGTGTTTGAAGGTCTTGAGAGTGTTTTAGAAGATTGTGGGTTCAATTCTCAAGATCTCCAAAAATAGATTAATTTTTTTAACCAGTAAAGTTAATGATACATTAAAGGAATGATCAAATTAAAATGATATTGATAATTTAAGGGCTAATATAGAATGTTTTAAAGTTTAGTATTCAATTTAAAATGGGGTTATAATTTGATTATTGATATAAAATATTTTAAAGTTCAATGACTAATTTAAAATGATAATAATAGTTTAGAGACCTCCTATATGATTACCTCCTTTAATAGCTTTGCTTTGTTTAGACTATATGATGATATTTGAATTGATAAAATAATGTGATATTAATAACATACAAATTGATTTATAACGAAAGAGATCAACTTATAATTTTATGCAATTAATATTATAATAACTTAATCATATATTTCATGTACATTATGATATTTCTTATATAAATTAAAAGGTTTAATTATTTATTTTATGTAAAAAAAAAGGTGTTAAATGCAAATTAATAAAAATATTTTTTTATCATTATAATAAAAATATCAAATCAATTTAAATTTATACATAAATAATGATAAATACAGTTATATTAATAAATCAACAATCATATCACTGAAATATTAATAATAAAAAATATAAAAAATGTAAAACTATTTTAATTCTATACTTACACAAATCTCTATATATAATATTATATATTTAAAAAATCAAATTTAATTCTTAAAATAGTAGTATTTATTTTAGTAATGAGAACAAATTTGAACTTATCAGAACCACACTATTCTTTATTGTAATGGAAAGTTTAAAACTATATATATTATGGGTGAAGTATACAGATGGACCCTTAATTATAAAACGATGTTTTGATGAGCTCTCTATCTATTAAAAGTTACAATATGATATCTCAATTTTAATACGTTGTTTTGTTGAGTCTCTCGACTTTTAAAAATTACAAAATGATCACTCAACTATTCATATGTTCCAAACTCATCCTTTTTCATTAGAAAATTGACGACAATCTGAGCTAAACGTTAACTTGGTGACTTTGATATAATAAAATATGATCCCAAAATCTCAAACATCTATAATACCCTAGTCATCATGTTAACGTCCGACTCAGACAACCTTCGATTTTTTAACAAAAATGATAAGTTTGGAATGTATGAATAGTCGGGTGATCAATTTGTAACTTTTAATGGTCGAAGTACTCATCAAAGTAACACCCTAAAGTCGGAAGAACAATTTGTAACCTTTTATTACTTGTTGGCATGTGAAGCCTTGTATCGAAGTCAATAATGTTTTTGCTTCACGTGAAATAGTAAGTTTTAACAGAAAGTCGATTATGAATTCAAAATGGTTCATTAAATATTTATAGAAAGATTAAAGAGTGTTGTAAATAAATTATGAAAATGAAATATAAACGTAAAAGAAATTAACAGTTCTTTGTGAATTTGCAGAACTCGAAGATGTTTGATATTGAGAGTGGTGAATGAAACATTTTGTTTCTATAGAATATTCTAAACAAGAGATTTTGTACCCTAATTGGAGGATATTTTGGAGCGTAATATTGTTTGCTAGAAAAACTCATTTCTTAATGGGAGAAACTTCCAATTGAACAACCAATATGAAAAGAGGCGACAGGAGAGGTGTTTGTGTTGGGGAAACCGGGTTATTTCCCACACGAATATAGTTTCAAAATTGACCTAAGATGTCAAGATCAAAACCACCAAAAGTTGCACAGCGGACAAATCCGTCAAATTATTGAATATTGAAACACAATGGAAAAACCAAATAAAATCAATAAAGGAGAGAACACACCAAATTTTCGAGGTTCGACGAGAATATCTTCTACTCCTCGGGCACCACATCGGATGATAACTTCACTATCAACAAATATTACAACAGATAGAATTCTTTAGAATTCCCAAAGTGAGAGAATGAAGAAAACAAGAGGAAGAGAGAACTTGTTTTTGAGATGATTTCTAATGAAATACTTAGGTCTATTTATAGTTGAACTTTAAGGACTAAACTTATAAATAACCTAATATTTTAGGGACCAAAGATGAAATTCCCATGTACAAAGTTAGTCACCTATCAAAGATGAATTTTTCAATAAGTTGGTCACCAACCAAGATGAAATTTCCAATAGGTTGGCCACCAACCAAGATGAATTTTTCAACTTGTCAAATTTGACAATTTACAAGCCAAATATAACACTTTGGTAGGTGGCAAAGACCAATGTGGGATTAGGTGAAAGCCAACATGGATGGTGCAATAAGCACAAGGCCGCAAATGGAGGACTACTTCGAGATTTCATGAAGCTTAGGAGAGTGTTCAGTGTTAATGGCAGAGTTGTTTATGATATTTTGAAGAATGCTTGGTGCATGGGTTGATGAAGATTGAATTAGAATATGATAATATGGAAGTTATTCGCATACTACAGAAACAAAGCAATGTGATGCAAGCTAACACCATTTTTTGAAAAAGTTTATTGGCTTTTGCAGGTTGGTTGGGAGGTGAAAATTGCATATTGTCAACCACAATATAATGATACTAGTGATATATTTATTAGAAGTATAATAATCTGAGAAGATAAAAAAAATATTATTTTAAAAAATTTTAATTCACACAAGTCGCGACAAAGAACATTTAATTCTAAGGCAGGATCTCGTCGTAAAGTTCGTGTACATTAATCAAGAATAAAACAAAAAAATGATTAATAACATGAAAAAAATTATTCTATTGAATAATCGAAAAAACATTATAGAATTAAATACATGATTTTTACGAAACAATCGATTGGAAACGAGTTGATGCATGCAACTACACAGTTTTCTTAAGACAGATTTTCAGCCACTCCTAGTTGCTCGAGATATTTGATCGTCTGTCTCCAAGGATACAACAACGAGATGATTAGTGCACAGTAGCACAACAACTGAGATCATGAATTATTCCTTGCCATCATCTATCACTGGAAAAACTAGAGAGAAAACTTTTTGAATATTTTTTAGTTGCTTTGAATTGTGTTTAACCTAGTTGGTTTGCACGTATTTAGATTTCACATTGTGAACAATTGAAATTTTTTACTTAATAAAGCATTAATGAGAATCAAGTAATCAGCAATTTCCAAAATCATTGTTTTGATTAAAGTAACTTTTTAATATTTATCATTTTAATTCCAAACAAATTTGAAAATATATGCTCTATTTAGGAAAAAAATATTTCACTTTGGATTAAAATATCCACAAACTCACAAAGAGTCTGATTGGTTCAGACATTTACGTTACCATATCGTGCACATCTACATTTATACGAACCAACAATTGGTTTCACATTTCTTCGATAACATTTGAATCAATTTCTTATTCAAAACTCCAAAATTATCAAAATTTTCCAGCCGCGTAAGTGATACAGTGCTTGAGTTTATCCTTAATTAATATCCGTATCTTCCCTCTTAGTAACTAAATAAAAAAGATTAGATTTAATCTTTGTGTTTCCTTTTCATTTTAAATTCACTGTCAATAAACATCTAATATGGATCATCATGTTTCATTAAAACACCAATTCAACAATATTGTCACGGTTGGAGTAGCGAAGATATTGCATTGCATGTTGGTATCAAACACTGATAGGGATATAAAAAGTTGACTTCACCTGCAAAATTGACTAAAACCGACTTAAGTTAAAATTGTTTATGACCCAGGTGGTGATGATCTGAATCAATTCGAGTCTGAACTGACGTTGACCTAAATCCGAGTTGGACTTGGAAATATACGAACTGCATCCGATCTGCACCCGACCTTAGAACGACATGAATCCGAATTGAACCTAATAATGTGATAACCGAACCGACCTGCATCCGACCTGATATGAACTCAAGCCCGAGATTAACATGGTAAATAACTGATATTACCCGACCTATTATTAACTTGACATGCAATAAACATGATTTGTAATTGACTCAACATGTAAATGATCCGACTTATTATTGAATTGATATGATATTTACCTTACTTATAAGTTATAATTGTTGAAGTTATGAGATTTTGTTGAAGTTATGAGATATTGAATTTATAATAAACTATGATAAATTAATATTACCTTTAAAAAATAAAACAAAGTATTAGTTATGATAATTAAATTAATAAATTTATTTTTATATTAATTATAATCCTTATATTATAAATCTTAATTATAATCATTAAATTAATTTCATTAAATAATTATTTATTGAACATGATTTTATTAGATTATATAAATTAATTTAAAGATTTATAAGTTTAATTATTTTTATGTAATAATTAATTAATAATTTAAATATAATTTAGCTTAAATTTTAAAATATATAAAAAAAGATAAATTTATTTAAGATTGAAAATGTAAAATTTTAAAATAAATTTAAAATAAACCGTATACTTTTAGGGTGCGTTTGGTTCACGGAATGTAAGATTACCAGTGGGAATAAAATATTACCAGATAATAGGATTACTGGGAATGTTGCATTTTGTGTTTGGTTGGTTTAGTAGGAATGTAAGATTATCGTGTTTGATTAAAGGAATAAACGATTATTGGAATGTATATTTGACCAAATTGTCCTTATTATATATTTGTATAATATTACAAATTGTAAAATATTTATATATTTTCTTTAAAAAATTAAATTCATAATATTTATATAATTTTTTTACAAAATCAAAAATATAAAAAAAGGTTTAATGAAAGGATAAAAAATTTTAACCTCTAACTTTATATAAAATTTTAATTAAGATTTTTTTGTAAATCTAAAATAATTTAAGGATAATTTTAATTTAACATTCGTAGAATTTTTATTATTAATGACATAAGAAGGAATTTTTGAAAAAAAATAAACTTTAGGGCATTTTTCCAAAACGCCGGTATTTACAATATCTAAGGGAAGGCTGTAATGACATTCCCGGTAATATACCCCAAAAAATCTACTATTGGTAATAAAATATTACCGAGAATGAGATTCCCTACCAACCAAACATGAGAATGTGGGATTCATATGGGAATCTCACAATCCTTGAACCAAACACCTCCTTATATATATATATTTCACATGAGTGTGAGTGAATTTTTTAGAGGGAAAATATGGTAGGAGAATTTTTAGAGGGAAAAAATGGTA